>NW_015150475.1:13759-16217 GCF_000732505.1 Cyprinodon variegatus
AGTCAATAAGGTGATGCAATAAGTTGGTTTTCCTTAAATAGAAAGACTTTTAGCCATTCTGACTGTATGATATGGTTGAACTGTCTCTATAAATTGCCTTTACATGATGTGTTGTAAATTGGTGCAGTAAAAATGAACGGAATTGCAGTAAAATTGAATTGAAATAAAAGCTTAAGAAAAGGTCAGATTAGACTAGACCATTTCTTCATACTGTACCGTTTGTTTTTACTGCCATCATCATCAGTGTTTTTGTGTGCATGAATGGGTGAAACGACTGAATGTAGTGTAGAGCACTTTGGTCGAATCTCCTGTAAAGATTGTTACAATATATACAGTTCAGGCCATTTACCATTCATTTCTTTTCATGCTGATGACAACAATAAACCTCTTCAAAAGGTGGAAAAAACACAACCCAGATAAACAAAATAATGAGTCAGTTTATGACAAAAGATGAAGCAACATTTGTTGTTACGGAATAGTCTGTGTGTTGATTATTATTATTTTTTTCCCTAAGGGATCAATGCAGGGACACAGATATCTTCAATAATATTACATCCAGGCTAATAAAATGATTTTAAGCTACATGAGCAGACATATTTTAAAGTATTCAAGCCAAATATAACAAAAACAGAGTTGGTTGCAATGCGTTGTCCATCCATTGCAAGCATTTCAGGATGTTGGACTCGGTCCTTGAGGTAATAATTTTCTGAGGCTCTCAAAACTGATTGTAAAAGTGGTTTGGAAATTGCATTTTACAAAATAATTTCAATGAAAATAAACATCGATAGATCTGATGCAACACAAAAGAAAAAGGCAAAAAGGTCAGTTTGTGTCTCCATGTACAGATTTTTGCAGGTTAAAGTCTTTTTGTAAAATTCACCATCACTACAGTCAGAATACTTTATGGTAGGTTGCTATAACAAACTCTTCTCACCACATTTTACTGCCTTTCATAAAGTTTTTAAATATTTTTGACACAGAGGTAGATAAAAAATTTGTTTGCTCACTATTTATGAAAGTTACACTAAGTATGAAACTTTTTGCAAAGTCTCCAATTGACAGTTGCAAAGCAGTCACGCAACTAAAGTTGTGCAGTTCTATTTAAGTGCTACAAATACTTGTATGCATATAATTTAGATTTTTCTCCAAGAGGACCTTTTTTGTGTTACTGTAGAGCATAGAAGCCAATTCATTTCCAGGTTCCTAAAGAAAAAGTAACCCATTTTGCTTTTGAGTTATCTACAGACTTACATAATTAAGTGGTAACTTCAGTTTGTTTCGCGACCTTTTCAGAAACAAAGCGGAGAGCTTGTGCTAATTTGTCTGGAAACGCAGCCTTATTTTTCAAGCGCGGTCAGCTGCATTTTAAGGGAGACTTCTTTTTAAATTAGGAAACCATTCCCCGCTTTCCATGATTCACGATTCAGGTTGAAAGAAATATGAAGGTCACTTCAGCTTTTTTTTTGTTAATTGTTATATCCTTCAGGAGTAAGGGACTCATAAATTTTCTAAAGGTTCAGTGTTCTGCAGGCATGACAATGGTAATGGAAAGAAATGCAGAAGGTTTAATGACCTAAAGTGAATGGTAGCGCAACAATTCAGCTCCAGTCAGAACTTTATTTATACTTCCTATTGGCAATAATGCCATTTTAGGCTTTAATGGTTCAACTGAATCTATAATCTTTCAAGGTTTCCTGAGAATATTACTCACAGCTTTAATTAATCAAAAATAGATACAGGAGTTTGAGTCTAACCGGCAGAACCTGAGGCCTAGATCATACAACATTACAATAAGTAATTTGAAAACAAAAAAAGCTGTAAAAACAAAGTTTGGTACTGAGAATACAAATAGTTTTTAAATCTAGTTTTCTTCTTCCTCCATTTTGACAAACCAGTCATTTACTATTCTCTATTCTGTATAATATCATTATACACCCCTGGCATTCACTTTTTTTCTTCTAGAATTGATATATGAAGTACAATAAAAAAAAATGAAATAAATATCAGAGCATAGTCAGAAGATCCTTCTCCTCATTTTGACAATATGAGCGATGCAGGTTTTCTGGCATACGTTGGGTGTGGGAACCATGTGTTTGCAGTTTGGCCCTCATTGTATCACAGACTGTATGTATGGCCATGTGACATTACACAACATGCAGCTTCATGTACATCGTCGGGGATGTTTAGGGGCTCGGGGAAAATACAGCCTGTGGAGCTGTCCATTAAGTGTTCAGTGCTCTGGTGCAGTTGATGAATGAATTCATCATCTCTCCTTCCAGGTGCCTGTAAAGCGTATACAAGATGATGATTTCAGTCAGACTTATCACTTCCTCTATTAATGTGATGCAAGAAACTTTGGCATCAGCTTTCAGCTTTATTGTAGCCTATTACGGTGGCCCTGAGGTGCAAAACACAACACAAAAAGAGAAAACACAACAAAAAAAGAGAAAACACAACA
>NW_015150475.1:17251-24473 GCF_000732505.1 Cyprinodon variegatus
TGTTGTGTTTTCTCTTTTTTTGTTGTGTTTTCTCTTTTTGTGTTGTGTTTTGCACCTCAGGGCCACCGTAGCCTATTCATTAATAAATTAAAAAGTCTACCTAACCAGATAAAATGATGTGTTTGTGTTATATCTGCTCCCCAGTCCTCTTTACTCCCAGTGATTGGGATGCATTGCTGTGTTAAAAGACAATGATTTGTAACTTGTGCATTTTCGCAGTTAGCAATCCTTTACCACGTGATTTGGCGTCCTTTCATGACACCAACATGTTTAACTTTTCCTGTTGGGTTGAGCTTGCATCGTACTACGAGTATTTGATGCACGTCCAAATTTACATTGTTTAGACAAATGACAATTTGCAAATGGTAAGTTCCCTTTAAGCTTTTTCATAGCCAACAAGCCGATGTCATAATTTTGCATGGCTGTAGGACTATTCTTCTAGGTAGAATTGGTAGATCTTATTTAAAGTTGCTGTTCTGATACAGACCCAGACTTTAAACATTGTCCCTGTTGAGGTTGGGACAATGTATGACTGGTCAGGACAATTTTAGCCTGCTCTAACCTTTAAAAAACTGTTTTGATCAACTCTAATTGATATCAGTAGCTGCCCCTCAGGTTAGACAAGATCACTGGAGGATTATTTATTCCAGCAAAACACGATATATATAATGATTATTAGTTAGGTATCTGTTTAATGTTTGTGACATTTCAGAAATCTCACAGTAAACTTTCACTTGTGCATGGAATTCTTTATTTTTCCAGCATTTGAAGTTGAACACTATTGCATCATAATAATGGTTCAATTGGACCATAAAAAGCACATACATCCCCGAACAAGCATAAAAACCTCTGAGACTGAACTCCAATATAGCCGTGTCAGTTGTAAGAGCAGATAAAACAAAGGAACCAAGCTTGCAGTAACAGAAGGTTTATGTAAGATCCGTTATCAGTCTGTTTTTCCTTTTTTTTTTAATTTAAGCTCTTTTGGTATACGTTTTTCTAAATATCCTTGTCCATTTCCCCATCAAAGAAAAAGATGCTGGCATGCTAAATAAAATATGACAGAACAATAATATCAAGCCGACTAACGAAACAATAGTTTTCCAAGACTGAAATATGGAGAACAGTTGTATCCAAGTGTTTGGAAACTCAGCTGCAAAAAGATGTTTACTATCAAATGAAAAGGAGTTTCTTCCTTACTACAAGTCTCTGAATACTGCTGGCTTCTGTCTTACTGTCAATGCTTTGGTTCTCCCTTTTCTCTCTCTCTCTCTCACACACACACACACACACACACACACACACACACACACACACACATACTTAGAACGAAGAGCATATGGCTATTTCGCCCCTCTTTGAAGGGTTGCTTTGAAGCTATGGCATCCGTATCGATCGGTGCTCAGATGAGCTCGCTTCACCAGAGCCCTGCGATTATCTGTCGCTTTATTTCAAACAGAGTGCAGGAGAGGGAGGCTTACGCACCCATCACTCACTCACTCTCTCATAGTCAGTTATGCACTTATACATGAGCTACAGACACACTCACACACTCACACCCACACATACAAACATACGCACAAATACACACCAAAGATGCACGAAATTGAGGATAATGAGATGAGCTTACACACCGAATCCCAATACTTAAGGCAAGCTGCGCTTCAGAACTGACAAGTGAGTGGTGAATTTTAAGAAAGTGAGAACACAGTGAGAAAAGAGACTCTAAAGTCTGGTGATGAAACTTGGGAGAAAACATTTCCCCCAACAGCTCAATAATGATTTAGAAAAAAAAAAGTTTTTTCACATGCATTAAAAAGTCAGTTTGTCAAAATGAACTGAAAACGTGAAGGGAAAGACAAAGGTTGACCCTAAAACCTAGGCTTATAAGAGGCTGCAAAAAAACATAAAGCAAACAACACACAAATTAGCTTTTTGTGGTTCTCCAATAAAATAATCAAATAAATTAATATTTTTACATTCCCATCTTCAATTAAGAAAATTCCACAAATTTCACATGCAATTCCCGTCTTTTACATGTGGTTTCTGTTTCCCACACAAAGATATAATGTATTTTACACATGGTTCTCATCTTCGGCAATGGGACACATTTCAGCATATGATCAAGCATTTTGTCTATGTATTCCATGTTCCAATTAACTTTTTATTATAATCCGAACAAGTAATCGCATATTTCTCTCGTGGTTAATCCATGTGAATATCACTGGATTGTGCCTAATGTAATATTTTTATATATGTTAAAACAATCAAATTTTTTGTTTTATAGTGTATTGTTTTACAATTGTAAGATTTCATATAAACATCTTATGACGTTGATTATACATTTTTTAAAACTTAAATAAATGGAATGAGTTATAAACATAAATACTGACACCAGCTTTCAATACAAACCGGTTATTTAGATTTATAATTTTTTTACTCAAAATGATACACAGGATTTGCCTCATCCTAAAATTAAATAGCATGTGAAACATGAGACCTGAAATGTATTATTGGAATTGTGAATCACATTTAGAGTAAAAGTGGATGTATACAATTCTATTCAATTTACATTCAGCTTACATAGGCCCAATTCACAACACATGCCATCTTAAGGCACTTCACAGATCATACAGTCAGACTGGTTTAAAGTTTTCTAGCTAAAGAAAACCAGCTGATTGCATCAACTTATTGACTCAACAGCAATCACTAACACCAAGCATGCATGTAGTGACAGTGGAGAGGAAAACTCCCTTTAAACAGGAAGAAGCCTCCAGCAGAACCAGGCTCTGCAGAACCCCAGTCAGCCTCGGCAGACTGCGGTTCAAGGAGACAAAAGAAGATATACAAAACAAGCATAGAAGCACTGATCTGTGAATACTTTCTATTTTACAGAATATAACTGTGAACTAACTCCACAGGTGGCTCTGTCTGGGAAAGAAACAACAAAGCAGACGAGCTGTGAGCCAGTTTTCATATAAAAAAGATGAAAGAGAGCACATCCAGTTAGTAATGGAAAAAGCGTAACCCATAGCTGTATTTAGGAGAGAAACAGGACAAAACACTGAAAAACAGGCCTAACGCTTTACACTATAACAGAATGTGCTGATATATTTGTTTACATGTGAATCTGGAATGTTTTATGTTAAAAGTACATGTGATTTGCATGTTTTCAAATTTGACACACGTTTTCACATCTGATTCCCATGTGAAGCACATGCATATCACATTTGAAAAACATGTGGTTTTTTAACATGACTTGCTCCAAATCCAAATGCATACATGCAACTTCACATTGACATGTTGTACACATGTAAATCTTAATTTCATATGAGTTATTGTGATTCCTTTTTTTTACATGTGATTTTCACACAAAAAATGCAAGGGATTTTTTTCCTGTAAGGATTGCATGTATGAGTACCACTCTATTATCTTTTCCAACTGGGTTTGTCTTTTTTTGAACAATAATATTATTGTAAACAATTCCTCCTTAGAAACAGTATTTTTCTAACAACTGCAGCTTACCTTCTGTGCTATAATAAGTGTATGCAAAGCATGGAGAAAGCACTTTTTTGTGATCTGGTAAAATATAGATGAATATCAAACTAAACTAAATTGTTGAAAAAGGATTACAAAAAAAGTTTTAGTTTCAGCCCCAGTTAGGATTTTGCAAAATTCAAACAAGGTTAGGGTATTCCTGAAATATTATGTTCTCAGATTTAAAACAGCCTGGCTGGCAGACTAAAAGATATTTGGACGGACGACCAAAGAATCAGAAAAAAATACCTCATATTGCCTCTGTTGTCCCTGGAACGAGGATATAAAACTAAAATTAAACGCCTAAACTTCTAAAATTACATATATCATTTGGCTGCACTTCTTACTTTCACTTCATTGGCTCAAACCCCCTAAAAAAAGTTCCTATGAATAGTTTATGTCGGCAAACACTTTGCACTGCTTTATCAAAAAACAGGGAACATTCATATACATGGACTCCTTTTATATGTTTTTAAAGAGGTATAGTGCAGGGACAAACTACATCTATACAGTGTTAGGGCTGGGTTCACAATCAACACTTCAAATATTATAAAATATCTTAAGTGTTAAAGAAAAATGCCATGTGGTCTAGAAATCTTTAGCTTAATTTAATTGACAGTTGTTTACACCTTAACAAAAGTCATATCTAAGGGCATCAACAATGTTACAAAACAAAGATGTAAAAAAAAAGGCTATAAGAAAGTAAATTGTTAAACAAATATAAAGAACAAAATAAGGTTAATGAGAAACAAAACACTAAAAAACAAAACTCAATAAAAATTATAGCCTTCTTGCACTGTTTTGGCTGGATGTAGTACTTATATTCATAAAGGAATTTCAGCTTCCTACCCATTGGAGTATGAAAGACAGTGAGCCAGAGTGACATGAAATGTTAATGGGCTGCCCAGAGCAGCAAAACTTCATAAAGATCTTGATTTAAAAACTATAGTGGCTTTCAGAAGGAACCAGCAATGTCACATCCCACAGAGCTGAAAACACATACCCATGCACATAATTCCATACTCGCACATGACATACAACTTGTGTTTTGATTAAGACTTGAGGTTATGCTGCTTGAGTTGGTATTCAGAGTAAACAGTCCTGAAAAGTGTAGCTCACACAGGGTTAGATATCACTACTGGAGGCAGTCCATTACCAGGAAATACTTAAATATAGTCCTGTCTGCATCTTTCCTATTTTCTATAACACAAGGTAATAAGACTTTTAAGATGCAACCTGTGATATAACATTTAGAATCAATGTGGATATAGATCAGGGCATTTTAGAAGTTAACACCTTATGTAGTGTCCAACAACCGACACAAACCAAATTCCGCAAACAAATATTTCATCATATTTTTTTCTGAGGGTTTAAGACATCCGGTTCAGGACACATTTTTTTATTTCACTTGCAGGATCAATGAAAATGTACTTCCAAATTAAGCTTGTTCTGAGCAACACTTGATTCAGCATTATCTCTTCAGTAAAACCGTTAAACCTTTCCCCTGGTCTCTCTGAATTGGTTTCTCTGCATGTGGGTCCGAGCTCTTGATAAAATCATGACAAAGCTAGATTCCTTTTATAACGCTCTTCTTACACAAGGTAATACAGAGTGCTTTCCAGTAATGTAAAATAAACCCCTTCACCTGCCTATTCACAATAAAAAAAACAAACAATTAAAAACATTGTTTTTTAACCAAGAGTTTTAGACTAATTTAGCCTGCTATGACTGTATGCATTTTGTCTATATGTATTTTACAATGTGCTGTTTTGTATTTTCTGCCTCATATTGTACAGCACTTTGTGACGCTTTTCTGACAAAGATGGTATAGAAATAAACCTTAATTACCTACTAAAATAGTAAAAAAAAAACAAAAACAGAAAAACAAAAATAAAAAGAAGAAATCTACTGAATAAAATATAGCAAATTAAAAGTTTTAGAATCCTCAGAAACTGTAACTCAGAGCACTGAGTGGTCAGTTTATATCTCAAACATGCACATTTTGCAACAAAACAAAATTACTCTTTTCTAAGGAAATAGTTTTCTTTTTTCCCCTTTTTTTTGTTTCTGCTCTACCGACTTTCTCCTACTTTTGTTGTGGAGCATCACGTTTGGTCACTAAAACCAGGAGCTATAAAGTTTTACCTGATAGATCAGCAAACATTAGCACATAAATGTAGAAGAAAAAAAAGCACAATTGTTATATTTATATCCACACAGAAGATACTTCAAAATTAGGGGATTTTTAAAGGGAAATTATTTAAAGCAGCACTATTTAACTTTTGACCCTACAATTTGCTTAATTTGAAAAATATTAAATGATTTTTCAGGGTTATATAATTGGCACACATCAATGGTTCCTTACGGGTTGGATCCATCACTGAACATAACCTAGAGTGCCGTTTTAGAGCAGTCTGAGCTCCCCTTAAAATCCAGAGGTAACCTTATGTGCAACTATTCTGTTCATCCATGAATCAAAGTTTGTTATGAGTAAAGGAAATAAAGGAAAACTATGTCAGAGGAGGCCAAAAAAGAAAAAAGTTCGAAGTCAACATACTCTGTCAAACAGGATTCAATAAAAAAATAAAACAAAGCGAATCATCTAATTACGAGGCCAAAAAAAGGAGTGGGTAGAAGTTAAAACTAAAATCCTAACCTAAAATTTTTTTTTATTATTATAGACCAGTCAATCACATCTAATCATTCTTTCATAAACCAAAAAATGAATAAATAACTCTATTGTACACCACACAATTCAAAACACTGCTGCCTGTAAGCAATGAAGGTTTCCATGTGACCTCCTTGGTCAATCCACTGCGTAGGATCAGACCCAAATTTTTGTTCCCCCTAATTCTCATTACCCCTATTCATGAGAGGAGACATTTCTTCTAAAAAAAAAAACTTCACGTCTAGTTGCCTAGACTGAATTTTTTTTAAGATCTGTCACAGGATATTTCAGTAAAAGGTAAGCACACCTGCTGGACTGCTTGCTAGTTTAGAAAATAAGATAAAATAGTTAATAAAATATAGATTATTCTAGCAGATAAAACATGTATACCAGAGATAATAGAGAATACTGTGCATGTCTTTGTTTTAAAATGTGTGTATGTATGTGTGTGTTTACGTGTGTGCAGAGGCTGTCTGCAGAGGCTCAGAGAGGGATGTCAGCTTAGGTACGTTTATTTGCTGAGGTTGGAGGTTTATGTGCATAAGTGTGCCTGTGAGGACCTGAAAGAAATGAAAATGTGAGTGTGTGTAAACAACAATGAGACAGGAGAGGCCGAACGTTCATGCATGTGTGCTGTATATTTGTGTATTTTAACACTCGTTAGATTGGTCTCCAACCTTTGCAATCAGCGGTAATCCTGACTCAGCATCAATAATGACCCCATTAGTCACAAACCCCTACTGATACACACAACACACACTACACTTACACACACACAGTCATGTTGCCTGATGGACACTTCCTCCAATTAGCTTGTATGTGCATCTCTACAGTGCTTTACATTAAAACTGCATGCACATCATGTCACCTATGGACACTTAATGCAGCTCTCTTCTGACAATTACTCCATACTTCTCAAGTATTTTAAAATAGTATCCAAGGTGCATGAAAATATCAAAATTAGGGGTGTCCTCACAGCAGAGCCGTTAGTTGGATTTTATTCTTAAAATATGTCAC
>NW_015150475.1:24524-29598 GCF_000732505.1 Cyprinodon variegatus
AAACTTGGTACCGAAAGACGAGGCATGTTTCGATACTCGACCGAAGCATTTCGGTCGTTACCATAAAAGAACCGATGTTCGGTACCCAGCCCTAGGCACCCGCACTCAATCCAAATCAAACCACTGACAAAAAACAATGGGCATTACCTAATGCGAGGTAAGAATTAGGCAGCAGCATGGCTGTAAGGTGGCGCATGGAGGTTACAGAGGTAAGATAATCCACAATGATAGAGATGGGACTCACACATAATTTTTTTCTATTTTGGACCTGGTTTCTATAATAATTGATATATTTATGCTCTCCTAAAGCATAAATATATAACTGGATGTACTCTTTTCATCCTCTGTGTGCTGGCTCGGGGTTCGCCTACCTGGCTGTGTCTTTCCTGGACGGAGCCGCCTGTGGAACTGGCTGACAAGTTCCTTTTCCATATCTGCTTTTTTCTGTATCTCTGCTTCTGTCTCCCTGAACCCCAGTCAGCATCGGCAAATGGCCGCTCACACTGAGCCTGGTTCTGCTGGAGGTTTCTTCCTGTTAAAAGGGAGGTTTTCCTCTCCACTGTCGCTACAAGTATGCTTAGTGTGAGGGATTGCCTTCAAGTCAATGAGTCGATGCAATCAGCTGGTTTTCCTTAGACAGAAAACTTTGAACCAATCTGACTGTATGATCTCGTTCAGTTGTATCTGTAAAGTGCATAGAGATGACGTGTTGTAAATTGTCGCTATATAAATAAACTGAATTGAATCGAATTGAAATGAAATTAAAACACTGGTTTCCTTTGAATATGCAGCTTAAATTTAAAATACAGTACATACATATTCCTTGGAGAAAAGTGCAAGTAAATATAAGTGAGAACATTTATTTTTATGCATTTGTCACGTGTATCAAAGCTTATGATTGTTATATTGGTTGCATGCCTGCAGCAGTTACTCGGGGTCTGTGGTGATATAGTGGCCAGTTTAGCATCTTGTTCCCAAAAAGACTTAAAAGGTGCATTTTCTGTCTTTGCATTTAGCCAATCGAATTTTGAACTTATTGAGTAAAGTGAAATATTTAGGTCACATCTAAGGAGTGTTTTTTGTGATGATGATGTTAAGCAAAATTGCTGCAAGCTGTTCATGCGAGCTAATATTTTGGAGCATATTTTAAACAGATTCACAGTGTTAAACAGTCTTTTTCAAGTCTGTTGCACTTACTTTTAAATGGCTCACCTGTGGTGTAACAACTGCAAAGCTGTAATGGAGAAACTCCAATTAGCCTCTTTAGATTTCAAAGAGAACTTTATATCAAATGTGTGTTATGAGCAACATCTCGACTTTCTATACCTTGTTGTGGAACTACATGTAAGTTTATGTGAAACCTCATAGGAACACCATCTATACTTAAAGGTTATTGCTGTTCTTCTTCTCACCCCTTGTTATTTATCTTAATTTTTCCATCCATTTTTTGTTGTTATTTTATATAGTCTAAAATAAATATATATAGCTGGAGGAGGTGTCTGCGCAGAGGGAAATCTGGGAGCCTCTGCTGAGACTCCTGCCCCTGCAACCAGGTCCCGGATAAAGCGGAAGAAGTCTAATAATGAAAAAGCGAACATACTGCAAACATTTTTCTCTTTCAATAAAGGTTGTTTTTTGTTTGCTTGTTTGTTTTTTAACCCAACAACTAAGCAAAGGTTTGTTAATGTCCCCGCTAGATAAGAAATTTGCGTTGAAGATGCAACACATTTGAAATGTACATGTGTGACATCTAAAATCGAAGCCAAATGCATTCATATCCATCGCAGGCCTAAAGTGTGTTTTGTTGTGATATAAAAATCATAGTTTTTATAACTGCGTTATAACAATTGAGTTTTACTAAATCCATCCATCCATCCATCCATCCATCCATCCATCCATCCATCCATCCATCCATCCATCCATCCATCCATCCATCCATCCATCCATCTATAAATAAAAAATGTAGATTTTTTCAGTAAGAGGTAACATAAGCAATTTTAAGTTAAACTTTTTTTTTAATAATCATGAATATAAATGATTGTCCTTTTCCATACAGCAGGCCTCTTAAAGTTCACCTCTCATTAAACATGCACAAATTTGCCCTTTGCTTTCATCATATCTTTCAATGAATATTTTTATAACATTGATTCATTGAAGCAAGTTCTCATTTGACTTTCAAACTGAGGAAAGACATCTACAGAAACATAAAGGAAAGACAAAAAATAACAAACAAAAAAACCTTCATATTATACCAACAAGGACATGTAGAATAACATTTAAACAGAGAACCATGTCAGAGTTAAATTCAAGGCTTTACTTCATGTTGTCCTTGTGGGAACTTATATTGTTTTGAGATAACATTTGCAATGACTGTGTTGGATTCTGCTTAATCTACTTTGACAGGGATGCCATTTTAAAGTATCCAGCATTAATAACAGAGTTCCAGTGTTTCGTTACAAGCACATATTCACAGTAAAAGTCTTTCCTAAAAAGGAGGTCTACCTCACTTCCAATGCAAAGGGGATCAGACTAGCTTTATAATTAGGTGTGAGTCACATCTATTTTCATCAACCTTAATAATAATAACAATTTTATGAAATCATTAAATGACATCTTGCTTATTACTTTATAGGGGTTTAAGTATGTATTCAGATGAAATGAGATAATTATAAAGGATACTAGGTTTAAGACTTGGGAGCAGTGTAAAAATAAAATGATGCAGTATTACGTCTCTATTAGAATTGTATGTGCTTTTTTTTGGATTTATTTTGATTATTGCCCTTATTAAAGCTGAGACACTGGCATGTAACTATTTATGAAGCTGTTATAGGTGCCCCTCCTTCCTCAAAATCCTTAGCCAGCTGAAGCGTTGGGAGGTCGTACAGTTTTTGCTCTCTGGAGTTTTTTTTATTCATTTGCAGTACACATAAATAAAATAAAAAAAAGAGCATTTTCATATGCAGCTTATCTTGTCTGGAACCAGCTGCAGATAATCCTGTAGCTACTTACCTGGTATAAGTAGATGTTTAACGAAATAAATATTGGATGACTCAGGCACAGTTACATCTGTCTGAATGTTTGGTTGTTTTGGGGATTTGAAATTGCTATTTTTTTATTTAATCCAGTCTAGTTGAATGTGTTGTGCTGATGGAAACGTGTTTGCTCTCCTGCAGTCTTGGCCAGAAAACTCTTAGAAAAATTAAGCATAATTGTTTTTGCAATGATTTTGCTAGCTTAAAGGATTACTCACCCCTAAATTAACTTCATTTTTGCTAATAAGCAGTATAAATAGACTACAAGTTCCAGCCATTTTTTTGTTCAATTTACTGCATATTTGTTGAAATCCTTTTTTTTGTGTGCTTCATAACCTCCTCTGGTAAAAAAAAAAAAAAAAAAAAAAAAAAAAAAAAGGCTATTGGCTTAGCTGGGGATGTGACCTCACAAAGGGAAAACTGTCATCAGCAGCCCTTCCCTGAGCAGTGGCACTCTGCTGACTTTATAATTCTAACAGTGGATGTTTACTTAGGGACTGATTAAATAAATGAGTTCTTAGAAAATCAATATAAATCGTGATTCTCCTCATTATGAGAAGTTTATTTTAAAAAGTAAAAGCATTAAAAATAAAATAAATATATATATAAAAAAATCCTAAATCAATTTCTGGAAAAAAAAAAAAAAATCATCAAGATAAATAAAAAGATAACACATTAAAGTTTAACAAAGAGGAGCTTCTTACTGTCACTGTATGTGCTCTCTTTCATCCCTTTCACATGTTTACTGGCTCAGAGCTCATCTGCTTAACTGTCTTTCCCAGACAGAGTCCCCTGTGGTGCTCGTTTAACATTACCTTTTCTAACATAGAAAGTAATTTATAGACCAGTGTTTCTATCTTCCTCTTCTATGTCTACTTCTATCTCCTTGAACCCCAGTCAGCCTCGGCTGCTCACACGGATCCTGGTCCTGCTGGAGATTTTTTCCTGTTAAAGGGGAGTTTTTCCTCTCCACTGTCGCTGCATACATGCTTTGTGTGAAGGAGTGCTATCGAGTCAATGAGTCAATACAATATTTTTGTTTCCTCAAAAATTGATTGAATTGTCTCTGTAAAGTGCCTTGATCATGACATGTGTTGTGAATTGGGCCTATATAATTAACCTGAATTGAATGAAAAAAATAAATAAAAATAATAAATTTTGTGTTAAACGGTCACAAAATAGGAAAGCTATGAACACCACATGTGAGAGGAGGGAATAACCTCACAAAATCTCTAAGGCAGAGAGAGGCTCAAAGTGGTATATCTGACCTCTTCCACAGAACTTTCATCTCTTTACCCCCATTTCCTCTGTCTGATGAAGACGACAGAGAAAAGTGCTTTGCCATATATCACTAACTTGTTGCAAAACTATCATTATTGAGATTACGCTGCTTGTCATGTCTGTGTCGCTGTAATGTCGCTGTCAATCACAGCAGAGACCGTGCCCAGCCTTCCACCTCCCACTCATTCTACAGTCCTCTGGGTTACGCCTTCCTGATAAGATTTTTCAAACATTATATGTGGGCTGAAGAGCTCTTCTGTGTCATGAGTTGTACTTTGATAGTGAGATGATAACACATGAGAGGTAAAATAAGTGTTTCCCAAGTACTAGTGTCGTCTCAAATAGCATTCAGTGGAAATGTCAATCTGGTCATTATCATAAACCAATGGGCAACATGAACATGTCAGGAACTATCGGCAGATCAAACTCCAGAAGTAATGCTAGCTAATAAAAAGAAACATTTAATATCAGAATATGATCAAGCAACGAGTCATCTGTCTAAGTTAAGACTGAAGTCTTTGTTTTTTCAAACTACACTGCATCTCCAGTCCAATTCTGAGACTCATGTCACCAGCTAAAGCTTTTCCTACTTTTTTACAGTAGTGCAATTTTATGTGCTACCTTTAAATTCCCCAAGGGGCAATTTCTAAGTTTGGTTTTGCAAATAAAACTCCTTCCCCTCAGGGAAGGATTGTTTGAAACATGCAGGAGGACTAAATGCAGGAGGACAAAATGCAGGAAGACTAAATGTTCTTTCACAC
>NW_015150475.1:29693-100889 GCF_000732505.1 Cyprinodon variegatus
AAATTATCAATCTCTCCTGGCTGCAATGTGTACAGTCTAAACAACCCATATTATATTGAGCGCATCATTTAAAAACAAGAAACAGAAACTAAACCTCCTGATAGCACTTAAATGATAAAATATAACTTCATACCCTCACTGTAAGGCTTAAAAAGCCAGATCAAGCTAATATAAGGAAAAAAGGTCAGTTTTCAAACGTTGAAATTGAAGTAAAATACTTTGGCAAAATGAAGCAATCACTATGATCGCCACAGAACAGTAGCAACACCAAAGGCAGCATGATAAATGCTATGGTAACCCAAGGATGACTTGAATCTAATCCATAAAGGAATAAGAGTTCAGGAGGCACATAGGATTTTTTTTTTTTTTTTTTTTTTTTTTTTTTTTACATTGTTCTGCTTTTTCGTGCTCATGGCCTTGATATAACATCTCTGAGTAATAGATATTCCAACTCAGTGACATGTCAAACTTTTGCTACCGAATATGTAAAAGACATTAATCATCTGCTAAAACTGCAGTGCAAACTACATTTGGTGAAACTGTGCATGCATAAAACAAAATACCTAAAGTCCTGGAGGATTTTAAAGTGACCTCAAAATGTGAACTGCATGTAAAGCCCCAGGACTCGTAGCACTTCAGTTGATAAAAGACTTCCTCAGAGAATGCACCTGTGTTGGCTCTATTTGTGCCCCTTGGATAAAAAAAGGAAAGAAAAAAAGAAAAATAAAACCCACAAGGTTTTTCTTGTTTCTCAGTAAGAGACTGAAAAGTCCTAAAGCATGACAGAAGGAGAACGGCTTTTGTGCCCTGTGACGAGAGAGGAATCTGGGAACCATAAAGCTGAGATTACGCTGGAGCATCAGTCCTGGCATGAGGGAGCTGTGACGTCAACATAGTAGAGCTGCCATTTACGTCGGCACACTCTGCAGTTTATTTGCTGCTACACAGCAGTAATGCCACTAACAGAAGGGGTGTACAAAAAGTACATTATAACACATGGAAATACACAGTGCATTGCAAAAGTACTCACAACCCTTCAATTTTTTTGTATAAATTGCAAAAATATGTAGATAAACAATTTGAAATTTTATGTGACAGATCCACAAAAAATAGAGATTTTTTTGTGGTAAAGTGTAAAGCATGCATAGCTTTCAAAGGGTTTTGAAATGCGTCGTGCCATAATTTGTAAAACCGCATTTGTCTTTTAAATATGGATACAAGTCTTTTGATGTTTGCCTCTATAAGCTTTAGTTTTAGTCAGTATTGATGGAGAACATCTGTAAACAACATTGTTTTGAGTCTTGCCACAGATTTGCTATTGAATTTAGGCCTGGACTTTGACTAGGCCATTTTAACACATGGACCTGTTTTAAACCACTTCATTCAGGCTCTGGCTGAATATTTGAAGTTTTGACTATGGCTGGGCAATTAATTACATTTGCAATATCATTCAAATTGAACAAAAAACTATTTTCAAATTGCAGCTGTGCTCAATGTTGGTGACTTTACATTTAACAAGACTAAGAGACTCATTTTTTTTCTTTCTCTAGGTGGTGGTAATATGTTTAAAATGGGTTTTCTGTCACAAAATAGGAAAGAGAAAATGTCCAGCTAGCACAGAGACCCATGCATGCAAGTACATTAAGCCCTTTTCCAGACAAAGGTCCTGCAATGAAATCCAGACAAGCAAGCTTTTAAGGTTCTGAAAAAACTAAAACCCTGTAGTGACACATTTACACGATTGTGGTTAGAGCAATGGAAAATTGAAATATAATTGCAGTTGCAAAATTAGTATAAATATGATTTTTGGCTAAATCTTTCAGCCCTACTTTTTCCCACCTTTCACTGCCTTTCCACGCATCAATGCATAAGCTGAATTGTGGGTTTATTTAGGCTGATGAGAAGCATTAGTTATCCACCAAACATTTTGTTTTACATGTAGTTAAATGTTAGCCACAGTTTAGGGGGAATTAATGCAATAAAGTCCTGTTTTTGTTTTGTTTTTTACACTTCCCCATTTGGAAAGCCTCTTAAAGAATACACAACTTTTCTTAAAGTCTTATAATTTTTTTATTTTATGAGATCTTGATTCAAAGTGGCCTTTCCCATCCTTTCATAGATCTGAAGTAAATATGTGAATGGTCTTATACTGTAGGATCAGCATTAATATGAATTGCCTACCCAGCAAAAGACGTCTGATATAAAAAGATCAAACTGAGAAGCAGCATTGCTGACGTTGTAAAGGTCAATGGTCATATGTCAAAGGTAAGGATCCTGTCAACAAGACTTGATCTCTTAGAAAAATTTCAGCTCTGTAAGACTCCCGGCTGCATGTACATTTTCAGCTATTGTGTGTGTAAGGACACAGGCGTAAAAGAACACATGGGCTTCAGCC
The DNA here is from genome assembly GCF_000732505.1 of Cyprinodon variegatus. Lineage (NCBI taxonomy): Eukaryota > Metazoa > Chordata > Actinopteri > Cyprinodontiformes > Cyprinodontidae > Cyprinodon > Cyprinodon variegatus. The sequence goes on from NW_015150475.1 coordinate 32,089, forward strand.
TAATTTCCTTAAAGCTAGGGCCGTCTCAATGTGTGTGTGTGTATGTGTGTGTGTGACCCTGTGCCCTAAATCCTGACAGGAAGAGCCAGCGGGCTAAGAGGAGAGTTCTGGACCCTAGGGTGTCAATCACATATTCAGATTGACAGACGAGTTAGCTGGTGCTGCTCTCACATTCACCCACACACTATCCCTCTCAGGACGGTGTTCTGTCACTCTCTCAAGCTGACTGTCTCTCACTCTCCCTTCCTGCCTCTGTCTCCTTCGCTGCTTCCTCCTTGTCTCTACCCTCCATCCATCCATTCCTCTATTTTGGCTGATTTCTTCTGCATGTCCATGTTTGTACAATCACATGCCGTTTTCGGTTTGTCAACCCGTCCACCCCGCCCACCCCATTCACTGCTTCTATCTTTCAGCTTCTCTCTGCTGTTTTCCCTCTGACAGATGGGTGCCTAAATCCACTTCTGTTTCGGTTTCGCTCTACTTTTTTTTTTTGCTTCTTTGCTTTCTTTGGAGCGTAGTGGCGGCTGATCGAGCGTGCACATTCACCGCAAATGTGTGTCATCCAACATCTGTTTGTGAAATGACTTTAAGGCCTTTTGTAAGGCTGATTATTTTTCCATGGCGAGCACTAAATTAACAAGTATCAAACCAATAGGGACTTTTAGAAAGTGAGTAAAACTGTGTCAACTAATAATTAGGTCAGCGATATTTAAGAAATCCCCTACCAGCTAGTCGCCAGTTCAGATACATGGTGGTTAACCTAAGAATATTTAATGTATGTGTAAAGCTATCTCTTCAAAACATTCTCATTTCGAACAGCACCAAAACTACTTTAATCCAACTATTCTGATGTCTGGAAAATCTGGCATCCCACCATTTCCCAAAGAATTTAGTATTTCTGAGGAATCCCAAGAGCACCCAGCTATTTTAACTAGAGTTTTTTTCTGAACAGGAAGCCATGTCAGTATTTAACATTATTACAGACAACTTTTCAGCGTAACTATCAAAAACCAACAGCAAGGAAATTGTACATTGAGAATTTGGCATCCTGTAAACGATGTGCATTATTTAAATACCTACTTAAATGAGAATCATAAAAATAACACTTTTTATTTATGGCCATCTTTCAAAACATGTTTTTCCCTCCCCTTTTTTGGCTCTAGGGCTTTTATTTACACTGTTGCTGGACAGGAGTGGGTTGAAAAGAACAGGTAGGAAAATATGGAGCAAAAGCCTTCAATGCAGAATTCAAACTCACAACAATTGTATCAAAAACCAAAGCCTTAAAATATGGGTTGTGCGCTCTACCCCAGAGTAATAATTATTTTTTTTTTTATTGCAGATGTATTACTTTTATATCACGCCTAAACCAAATGCTTCTGCTTTAAATGTATGCATTATTTTGCCAAGGAATAGAATAATATAGATTGAACTTTGTGTTTCTAAGCTGCCAAACTTTGAAATAGTTAGCAATACCCAAATCCAACTAAATTCTATGGTATATTCCTGCGTAATCTTTTCTTTTCATCCTATCATCCCTTAGTTTAATTTCACTCCCTTCTCTTCCTTCTTCATATTCTCATGTACATCCTTTTTTTCTCCCAATATGCCCCCTCTCCGCCTCCCCCTGTTATCGCTTTTTCCTTTTGTCTCCTACACCTGACAGAGACCGGATCAAGAGGTAAATCTCCTAAAGCACGCTCATCCACAGCTTATTGAGCCCCAAGTTAGCGAGAGTGCGAAGAAAGACGGCAGGGAGACACTCAATGTCAGTTTGTCAAGAGGAAGAACAAAGATACAAGATAACACAAAGACAAACAAACCAAAGAAAAAAGATGGCCAAAGACACAAAAGTAGTGGGATGGGTTACGATGGGTTGGCGGTACAGACACAGATGGAGGTGATGTAAGAGGAGACAATGAAAGAAACAGATAAAGACGTAATTTGTCACATCACACACAAAGTCACCACTTATTCGCACACACTTGCACCCTCATTTTCGTTTCAGGATGAGTAGCGTGATTAAAATTCCCCTTGGGCTGGAAGACATCCTTCTTCCATTGGCAGAAAGGAACATGTTGAGTTAGGCTCTTTTAACTCATGGAGCCCACCATTCACTACTTTATGCCTCAGTTAAAGACTGTGCAGAAGAAGTGTGAAAGACTGGCGAACTGTATGTAATAAGCTTTGTTTAAGTTTATGCACACATTTCTGTCTCTTTCCATGAATTTTGAATCTTCATTTTTTTTTTTTTTTTTTTGCCTTTCTGTATCCGTGTTCTTGCAATTTTACTTCCGTGTGTGGGAGAGCGTTGGTGCGTCTGTGTGAGAGTGTATGACAGCAGGGATGGCCAGAGTGTCCATACCCGGTGGTTTATGGCTGCTGAGGTCTGATTACATTGGTGTGACTGGAGGGGTGAGCAGACTGGTGCTTCTATCTGTCTTCTGTGTAGCTGACTACACAGTCGCACACACGCACACACACACACAGAATAGAAACGACTCACCCAGAGACACTTGGCCTGCCTCCCGGAGATCTCACAGAGATACAGCTACATTATGGATTCGTACAAGAATACACATCTGATTCATGCACACATTCTGTGTCTTTTAATGAATTTGATTATGAATCAAGTGCTAGAGCCTGGGGGGGAAAAAACCAAATAACATGCCTTTAATCTATCCCCTACGATACACTCATACAAAAATATATATATTTTTGTCAGATACTTTAATCCGTTCATTTTGATTAAGTAATTATAAATATTTTAACACGTAAAAAAAAAACACATTACTCAAATTAATCAGGTTTTTGTTGCACATACTATATCCGGAACCTCTGAATCTGCCATTTCTTGTACACCCGTCAATCTAACGCAGAAGCAGCATTACAAGCGTTGATCCACTGGTGCATTCAAGCTTAAGGCCTATCTTAGTGCAACTCATATTGCCGCAGCACAGTCTTTTGCGATACTGTCAGTGTGGACAATGCGGCACACATTTTTCGGCTAGCCCCCATGTGACCAGATGATCAGCTTCAGAGGTAACATAAATCCATGTCTGAGAAAGTAAACAACTTCCTGGTCAAATGGGTTTCAATATGAATTGTCTGTCTTAATAACTGGCTTAAGGGAAAAAGTGTAGCCATCTTGGTATATCTTTAACTGTTACTTGTTATACAGTAGATCTGTGAAGATTCAAAGTCATCCAGATCAATGGCGTAACGACACAACAACAGGCCCGTAAGAAACATTATCTGGGTGGGCCCCATATGAAGTACAACACGCACCATTACATCTGCAAAGAGACGTCTTAGTCCACAGTTGCGTAGGGGGCCAACCAGATGTCAGTGATGGGGCCCCTAAGAGGTCGGGGGCCCCTAAGCAACTGCAGTCTCTTGGCTACCGATAGTTACGCGATTGATCCAGGTCATTGTCAGGCTTGGAAATTTCAGTTTAGGCAACTGGACAACATAAAGTTTCCCAGAGGACGTTTTGTCTCTCATCCAAGAGGCTTCTTCAGTTCTAGCTGTAGGTGGGGAACACCACCTTGAACCCAAGTCTGCCTCGGCAGATGGCTGTTCACACTTAACCTGCTTCTGCTGGAGGTTCCTTCCTGTTAAAAGGGACTTTTCCTCTCCACTGTAACTACATGCATGCTTGGGGTGAGGGATTGCCTTCCAGTCAATGAGTCTATACAATCAGCTGATTTTCCTTAAATGGAAAACTTGGAATTAAATTCACTGTATGATCTGGTTAATTTGTCTCTCTAAAGTGCGTTGAGATTACATGTGTTGTGAATTGGCACTATATAAATAAATTGAATTGAAATTAAATTGAACTGAATTTAATGGTTTGTTAACTCCCTCGTCAGTGTGGTTTCAGTCAAATGCCTATCTGAAGTGTGAGTCACGTGAGGGCAGTCAGAGGTGAATGTTGTGGGTATTGTTCCTAAAAGTGCTTCGTAAATAGGTCCCCAGTTATGTCTCAGGTCACCTCCTCTGTTGACTGAAGGTTTTTCCAGGTTAAAAAAGATGGCTTCCTTAACGAAGTAGAGAGAAACATCAAATTAACCCAGAAAGATGTTAAAGATGACAGCCTTGCCTTCCTGGACTGAGAGGTTCACACCATGGAAGACAAACAACTCAACATAGAAGTCTACAGAAAACCCACACACACCGACCAGTACCTCCATTTCGACTAACATCATCCATTGGAACACAAATTAGGCATCATCAGAACCCTCCAGACACGAGCAGAAACCAATCGCAACACCAACGGAGTGAAGATGAGACAACAGGAACATATCAGGACAGCCCTAAAGAACTGTGGTTATTTCAGATGGGCTTTTTTTAAAAACCAACACAAAGAGGCCTGCTGTGAGGAAAGAAAACAGAAGAGGGAACATTGTCATTCCCTATGTTGCCAGAGTCTTTAAAAAACACAGGAGGATTTTCAACTAGAACATTACAAAAATAAGACACCCAGAAACAAGGGCAGCAATGTGGTCTACATCTTTCAGTGTAGGGAGGTGTGCACAGACTTTACATTGGAGAGACCAAGCAACCCCTATACAGGCACATAGCTCAACTCCTCAGGACAGGACTCAGCTGTTTGCTTACACCTGAAGGCTAAAGGACACTCGTTTAAGGACAAAAATGTTCATATTCTGGCCAAGGAAGACAGTTGGTTTGAGAGAGGCGTTAAGGAAGCCGTATTTATTAACCTGGAAAAACCTTAACTCAACAGAGGTGGTGTTCTCTAAACAGGTGGGTGTGTATGGTCACCATCCGAACAGCCACTCTCAGGCCTTCTGAAGCCATCAGATTTTTTTTCCTGGATTGCCCTTTTGCAAGAGCACACTGATAGTGCTTTATCAGCGCACAAGAAAATCAATGTTATAAAATAAAATAAAACAAACATAAACTGTAAATCATTAGACTTATAAAAAAAACATTTTTGTATAATTTTGAATCCATGTATATTTCCTTTATCAACTTAAAAACAACAAATACAAATGACAATTGTTTTTTTTTCTAATAATTCCCATAAGTTATTTTTGCTTGCCATACAAAATTATATATATTTTGTATACAAAATGTGTATACAATTTTTATATTGTATATATGATGTATACTATATATATATATATATATATATATATATTTATACCATTTTATACCATTTTATAACAGCCCTGCTATCCAACATGCATGCATTTTGTGGAGGCACCTGTATGCATCTAGCATAGCGCAATGCTCTGTCTTATTTTTTTCTCGCTAAATTCAAGTACACAGTGAAGCAAAAATCTAAACTGGGGTCAATGAGCACATTCTCAGATATGGTGTCTGCCTGTAGCACTTAGATGTGAGAAGCTAAAGGAGATCTCACAGCTCGTGGATATTTGCGCTCATTTGAAGCATCCAGATCCAGATTGTGAAAGATTTAGTTAAATGTATCATATCTAAACAGCATAATAACTCTGAAGTTGCAAGCATAATAACTCTGAAGTTGCAATATGGACAGTCACTGAAGAAGTGAGAAGTACAAACGTGGGAAAATTAGATACAATTTAAGTCAGATTTATTCATATTTCAGTGACATTTAATAGCATTTTTTATTTATGGATATCAATAATGAATGAATGATACTATTAGATAACTTATGTTAGTAGAAATGCTAAACAACCATGTAATTAGAAAAAATTACAAGCTTAAAGGAAGTTAAACTGTATCAAAAGCTTCTGCACACATTTCACTGTGAAAAATGTTTTAATCTAAACATTTCTGATTTTCTCTGCCAAAGCCAAGACCCTCCTCTGGCCGACACAGGACTCTTACATATAGCAGACTACACGTCCCATGGACAAAATTTCTTTTTTTTTTTAGGGGTCCAAATCACTTAAAATAAAAGTAAGCTGATGGAAATCGCTGCTTTAATATCTTACTATTTTAATAAACAATGTAACTTACTATTATCATAGGTTTAAAACAAGCATAATATTGGTGTGTGGCCTCAGCGTGCACATTGGATGTTGCTAATAGTGGTCCTCAGCGTTGTCTGGAAGTTTGTATTTATGCCCAGGCACATGATAATTAGAGGCAACATTGGCCTGCACTGAAAAACAAATACACTGGATTAACCTACAATTTGTATATTAGTGATTTACATATAAGTGTTGTGATTGGCTCAATGTTAATAAAGATGCTGTTAATAAAGGTACTGAACACAGGAAAAAGTTAAGCACCTAAATTAACATTTTCTCATTGAGACATAAGTGGGGCCTGGTTTTCCTGGAGGTTTTTTTCCTGTTGAAATTAGTTTTTCCACTCCACCGTCCACACATGCATGCTCAGTTTGTGGAATTACTTTGAAGTCAGCAACACAATGCAAGCAAAAACTGGAACTACATGCTTTTCCAAAAGCAATGGCACGGTGCTATGAGGTGTGTTTTCTTTGAGAGAAAAATTTTAAAGAATAACTGAGAAGGATAGTGACTTAAACTAAATTAATTTAAATGTTTTTGTGTCATTCAAAATCACAATCAATATATTGAAGTCTGAAGTTACAAAGTAATTATAATCAGAAATATTTGAATACTATGAATATTTTTGCACTAGCAATGCAAAACACCCATAAACAATTCTAGGCTTCCTTGGTTTTATCACACCCAGAAACTTTTCAACATCTTTTTCGAACATATAAATTCTTCACACAAGCTTTATAGCAGCAGCCAAGCAATCACCATCGCCACACAGCCTCATGCAATTCTATGCGAACGCTGAATGTGTGATGATGTGGAGAATAAGGATACAGTCCCGCGGTCTGCTGAAGGCTTGAGGTGGATGACACGGCAGGAGACTTGGCACCCTTTTTCTGCCTCCACTGCTTCTGGCACATGTTCTGGATGTGTTTCAAACTCAGACGTTGGCTTGCATGCTGCCGGTGTGTTGAGCCTGCCTCTGCCCTTGTCCTTTTCAAATCTTGATTTGAATTTTGTTTTACTCAGTATGTTGATGGGTGTAAGACAAGTTATTCTTATTTTGATATTATAACCACCATGATTATGTAAACATTCTCCCCTTCATAGAGTCAAGTTAACATCACGTATATTATAACAACCACACAGTTACGAAATATTTAAAAAATGATTTGTGGCAATGTAGAATACTTTGGAAATCAAGAAATTTCCAATGAATACCCAATATATTGTACATTAACTAGAAACATAAAATTTTTACTTTGAAAGTACAATCCTTGAAGAATAATGAAATGCATGTAAGGTAAAACAAAAATAGTATAATTGTTGTGTTGCTCACAAAGGAGGAATATCCTTGAAAATGGTACAAAATCAACTAAAAGATTGCTGTACTTTGATTTATAACCATCTTCTTAAGTCTGAATCCTACAAACTTGAAAGATACATTTTTTATTCAGATAAAACAGTGTGTTTTCTGTTAACTGTTACACTGATGCTCTATGAAGTTAATACATAAACCCTTGGCTCTTTTAAAATCCCAAGTACAGTAGCTTGATACCACGGAGACTGAAGGATGGTTTTTGGAAAGACATTACTGAAGGTGTCCCACTTATTTCTTAGTTTTCCATTTCCAAATCCTGTATGGTCACCTAAATCTAAGAGAAGAGAACAATTAAACTAAGTGCACCACAGAAGAGGATTTTTTTTCTTATAATTTTCGAATGAAAATAAATTTCTCAATCTTCATCTTTTTTTGTCCCTGTTTTCTTGATAATGTTAGAAAAAACAGATTTTTTTAATGCTTATGATGAATTTTTGTGCTTCAGGAATGCTCCTCTAGTTAGCATTGTGGCCTTACACCTACAGTAGAACATTGCTTTAAATTTGAGGTAGGCATCTACAGAATGAGTGGAGAATCTTGGCAAAGCACTTAAAAAAGTTTAGCATGAGTTTTTGTAAGAGTCTGCTCCCGTTGGAGAAAAATTGAAATGATACCAATGTGGTTCAAGCACATGGGAAGGGAAGAATAGCATTGTAGCAACTGCACAGACCCAACATTTAAGGGCAAAATCTCTTCTAAGAAAAGAAAGTTATGTAAGATTTCTGTCACAGCACTTATCTTTTTAGCTAAAAGACGACCAACTGCTGGTCCCTTTTTATTCACCACAGATCTGAGCTCCCATTATTTGTTGAAAGCGGCTCCAAAATTTACTCACATCTTATTCTGTTACCGATCACACTCCCATTTGGTATTTTCTTTGTCAAAAAATGTATTTTCTTACTCTTGTGTCTGGAGTCAGTGATGATGTTTTAGGTGCCTTTGTGGCGAGAGATCCACCTTCAAAAAACACTGGTTCGTGTTCTCTTGTTAATGCATAACTGGTTGAGGCTCAACAAAGTAACCAGGTAGATGAGAGCATGAAGCACATCACACCCACCCACATTCCTGCAGAATGCTCCCCAAATCACTCTCTTATGAGCTGACTAATGGGGCATTTTGAAGCAACTCCAGAGCATAAAGGAAATCTAATTTTACACATTGGCAATTCTAATGGCATATATGGGGGAAAAAAATTGATATTTTAATACTGTGTAATACTCGTTTAAGTTGAAAAAAAAATTAGAGGCTTGACATAGACATGAGATACAGAATTCTAATCTCAGAATTAACCAAATAAACAATCTTTATCTCACGTAATTAGTGGTAAAATTAAGCTACTAAATATGAACAATTTAAGCAAGTTACCATAACATATACAACTGATCGGTTAGTTTGCCTCATCACAACTAGTATGGGTTCTCTGCAAAGTTCCACAACAGTACCTGTTAACTAGTTGTTAATAGTTGAGTTGGACTAATTTGAAAAGACTTAAGACTTAACGCGGACTTGGCTCTTTAAGATTTAAGGTTCGACTTTCACTCAGAAATAATAACTTTCCTGGAATGAATGTCCTTTTTTCCCCCTCGCAATCTGTAAAGTCCAACCACAGCTGATAAATTTGTCTTTTTATCTGACTGGTAACCCTAGATTTCAAAATGTGGTGCTAAAGGCTGGGTTGTTTTTCTCATGTTTCTGTGTGAATGTTGAGTGACATGAGCATGATGTCCCCAGTTTTATGTTCACTAGGTCAGACTCCATTCCCCTGGGCCAGAGAATGTATCCTGAATGTGTGCATGTTGTTTTTTTTCTCTCGTTTAAACACCTCTCAGTGCATTTAGATTATCTGTTTAACCAGTAAATGTAAAAGACCACATTTCATTGCTTTTTTATTATGTTCAATGTTGTTTTTTTGTGCTGGTATCAAGTACAACCTTGTCAATGATTTGAATTTGGAGGGAAGTTATTTCGTTTCAGAGTAAAAGGTTTTATTACATGCAGGAAAAAATCTTTTACAAATTAAACTGTATAAAAAAGGAAGGTTTTGCTCCACCTGAACGCGTACATATCGGCATGTTGCTGTTGTAATCCATTCAACAGTACGTTCAGTTCTTTACTATAAAGAGTCTGACCTTTACTTAGAATGAGGCAGTGTTTTATGGTACTCTTGCTTAATGATAACCATGGTGGATTTATGTAATACACAGAGGGATAAAGCAGAGTTAGCATGCTTTATCTTGCGCCTCAAAGTATGCATTATAAGGAACCCGCCAAGAGGGAAGTGACAGGGAGAGGAACGGAGGGAGGAGAAGGAGGGGATGGTGTAAATGGGGTAGGGGCTGCACACGAGAGCGAGAGGCTTGATGTCGGTACATTATTGAGAAGCAGCTAAACCCTCTGTGCTCGGGGAAATCTGAGAAGGTAAGAACAAAGATGGAACCAGCGAATAGGTGAGAGATGGGGAGGAGACAAGGAATAAGAGGTGGTGAAAGATAAAAAATAACCAAAGGTGAAGAAGATGGACAATGATGTATAGGTGCACCGTCGGGCAGTCCGCTGCAGTGCTCCCAGGTGTGCACTGTGTGAGGAATTAGGGGGAACAATGTGAAGTGACGAGGGAGCCTCAGAGGCCTGACCCTGTTTTTTCTAGTTTTTTTTTGCTTTTTTACTTCTACTGTATCAGGAGAAAATACCATGTACTAATCATATCACCATTCTTCTGTTGAGAGAGTAATAGTAGTAATAGAGTAATAGAGGAGAGATAATGACCAACGAAACCTGTGTGGGTTTATGCATGTGTGGACCTGAGTTAAAGTGAATCCAAAAAGTAGATGAAAAACCAAGGCTTTGGCTTTTTAATCAGCCCCATCAGCACTGCATGGGGACTCTGAGAAGCTTTCATGTGTAGCTCTCTCACACACAAGCCCGCACAGACACATAAACACACAGACACATAGAGATGCACACGTACGCAAAGCATCCCCTCTTGCCTTGTGTTCTAAATTTACACCTAACAGGAGAACAGGAAAATGGGGGAGGAGATGAAGTGAGCGAAGATGGAGAGAGCAGGAAAAAGTGGAGGAGGACTAGATGGTGGAGGAGAAGTGCACATAAGTGGTGGAAGAAGTTTAGACACATATTAGGATTAAACAGATCTAAAAAAAAACAAACAAATGAAAAGATGAGGAGCCAACTTGAATTTAGAATGCATGCAATAGATACTGTGATAAGGAATGGCTGGAAAGAGTTAGACAGACCAGAAGACAGAGAGGAAGGATAGAAGGACAGCGGTATATTAGTCAAGGTGTCCAGTCTATGTATTGCCTGCTGTGCAATACCACCCCTCTGATTTACTCTGCCGAGTGACTGATGAGAAGGAGCAGGAGAAGGGAGGGCCACAGAGATGAAGAGGAGGAGGAGGGAGGTCTCGCTATGAGCGTTTAGGCCAAATTAACGGCGCCTCATAAATTAGACTAACAGCCGAACCGGCCGCGCTGGGAGGGGTGGGGATATGACTGAGCGTGTGTACGAGAGTGTCCGTGTGTACACAAGGGAGAAGGCGCACGTTACTGAGAGTGATGGCACGTCAAGGGGGAACAATTTGAACCAGTGCAAACAGATCACTGTCTGATGAAGCCTTGATATCCAGCCGCTCACTCATACCAACACAATCTCCTCTGGATGACTGCACACGGCAAAGTGCTCTCTCATGCACTCATGAACTGAAACAACACACCTGCATTTCTTTCTCTGAAACAGGATTAATGTAAGTGGATCTGCACGGCTTATATGATTACACCTCCAGTATGTCTGGAAACAGCTGTATGTACAGCGCCTTGCAGAAGTATTCATAATCCTTATACTTTTTGCTAAATTTCAATTAATAATGGACAACCACATTTTTTGTATTTCTTTTTCTTCTGTCAATATACAACATTTGTAGGAAAAAAACTAAAAAGGGTGCCATGTATTTGTACTCTTTAACCCAGTGGTCCTCAAGCACTCCCATTCTTCATGCTATAGATGTCTCCCTGCTGCAACACATCTGATTGGAATGATTTCATGATCTCAGCAGCAATTAAGAGCTTCAGAAGCCTGCTCATTCAAAGAACTCAGGTGTGTAGCAGCAAGGAGACACCTAAAACATGCAGGACAAGGGCGCTCGAGGAGCAGGATAGAGAACCACTGCTTTAGGCAGTATTATTCAGAACCCCGAGAAGAACAAGAGCTGTAAATCTTTCGTATTATATCTCTATTTGCACATCTAGGGACTGAAATTATTTTCAACTGTTCAATGCAAAATATCTCAGATTGCATGGAGTGTCTCTGGGCTTTAGTTTTAAAATCTTGCCACAGAATCCCAATTTGATTTGAGCTCTGCACTTTGGTTGGGTTTTTCCAATACATGACTACACTTTGATCTAAACTACTCTGGCTGTCAGGTTTGATGAATTGTTTGCTGGACTAAATTGGAGACACACAATCGAGCGCAGTATGATGAAAAGTAGAATGATTTAATAATGAACGCAATAGCAGAGCCAAGGTAAAGCAAAGGTCACAGAGTTCATGCATTAAAGTGAAAGAGAAGATAATGGTAATGGAAGAATCAAGCAGTGACAAAAAGAAAACTAAGGTGCTAACATGAAGGGAGAAAGAAATGACAGGCAGGTGTGAGCAATCAGGTGAGAATGAGCAACAGCTGACACCAATATAGGGAGCCAGGGGCATACATTATACGACATTTTTAATTATTGCACTCAGCTTCAGCTCAAAGCGTATGACCGCATAGTTTTAAAGTTTGCAGCTCACAATATTTAACCTTACACTGTACAGCGCAACGCTCTGATGCGATGTGACTGCTCACACTGTATGACAAATAGGGATAGGGATAGAGATAGGGCACTGGTCAGACTCGTCTACCTGGATGTAAAGTCAGAGAAAAGGAGAATTACCTTGTCTCCAAATGCATAATACACAAGGGTAAGGTAAATAGTCTTGTACGCTCACGATCAACTCACGAGGGCCGACCATATGATCCCCGATTGGTTGGTAGTCATGAGAGACTAAACGACCCTCGATACTTCCTGTATATTGCAGTAACAGCCATTCAAAATGGCCCTTCCCAGTCAAACACCAGCTGAATGGCAGCCCAATTCCCTGCAACTCCCACCAGAATCCCATCCGTCTTCCAGCCACTGGAGTGACCCCCTTATTCTCCTGGGCGTGCATATTTTTTTTACTCCACCCTTTCCCTGAATTACAGGGAAATAGTGCTTCTCTTTAGATCTTCATATCCACAAATGACAAAAAGAATATTTTAGTACAAGAATTTATGTTTAAAAAGGAATTGTAGGGGACCAGCCAAGGGCTCATCTAGGAAAGTGGGTTAATTTTGAATGGCTACTACTGTATGTGACACTCCATGATGAGGCTGAAGCTCGACCAGATTCAAAAATTTCTCGCACAACAGAAAAGGCCCAAAAAAGAGGCCCAAACAGGACAAAAAAAAAAAGACAGTGTGTGCCAGCCCTAAGTGAGGGGAGTTTATGAACATAAGATCCGAGAGGAAAAGAGCGAATAAATCTAACAGAATAAATTTAAAAATATACATAAAGTGCATAAATGAAGAATCTGATCAATAAACAAGTGAACTAAAATGGGAGCAACTAGGTAACATAACTAAAAAGGGAAGAAACCCAGTCATATGGAAAACCCCAAAACTTCAACACTTAAGCCAAAGGTGGGTAACAAGGAGATACACACACACACAAATATATATATATATATATATATATATATATATATATATATATATATATATATATATATATATATATATTTATATATATAATCTTTGAGACCTCTTGTTTGCACCTCTTGTTTTGTTGTTTGGAATTGCGGTTCACTTCCATGGCTAAAGATTGGTGTACAAAAACTTGACCGGCCTGCAAAATGTCCTTACCTTCCTTTGACTTATATAACACCTTTAGGAGGAACTAAAGAAGAGCAATGAAATCTGGATATCTCATCCTACTATGGATCTCTCCTCAAAACTTAACCCTTTAAAGCCTGATCCAAGAATAAAACAAAACAGAAAATTACTTTTTTTTTGGGTTTGAATTCCTTACTTGCCCTTTTAACAAAATATGTATAAAGTAACAACAGAAATACATTTTTGATATTAATAATTTATTACTATGCGATAAGTCAAGATAATTTTTTTGGGTAGTCTTCTACTGACTGTTATCAGGTATATCTGATTGTGTACAATAGGATTTTGAGCAAAGTTTTTACCATTTATTTATGCAAAGGGTGTCAGATGCAAAACATTTCAGAAAGCGCATGTATCCAATATGATACATTTGGCATTATAGGGTTAAAGGTACATAGTCAAGTAATATGCCAATACCAAAAAGGTGAAAATCCAGCAGATTCAGATAGAATACAGCTATATACCTCCAGTGTACTTTCTGATTGTGCTTTGATGATCGTTTTTTGCCCCAAATACAACCCCAGCACCGAGCGCAATGAGCTGACATAAACAGACATGGGGCCATCTGCCAGCAGTATCGCTGAACTACCAGAAAGCCAGAAGGTTGTCACTGACCTAGCAAAAGTCATGACCGTGTTGTAATACCTTGTTGAACACCATGTCCGTGGAAAGGGCTTCAAAGCATTGCTAACACCAGTAGCCCTATTAACACAAACATGTATTCATGTGTATCACCTTTGTAGCAACATCAGAAGGCTTCCTGAGCGTACTGGTGTACTTCAAGTAAAAAAATTAATTGTTATGAATCTTTGATTTTACTATTATTATTATTATTATTATTTTATTTAAGCTTTAATTTCTAAGGTTTGACAAATTCCAGTTTGTCTAAACACAACCACTTATTTCAACCCCTAACCCTTTCTATGAAAATGAGTTATCAGAAACCTTGATGTGCTATCTGAAAACACCAAGAGCATTCCCTCCAGAGTATTTCTTGCATCCTGCCTTCCCTTCTGCTGCTGCTTGTATTTCCAGACTGTTCCTACATATAATCTCCAGGCTTCTCCCAGCTCATTCTGGCTTATCCTGGTTCAAGAGTGAGCCAAAATAAATCAAGTTTAGTTTGAAGACTGTGGACTACTGTGAAAACATGGCAGTATGTGCAATATGCCAACTCCATGGAAGTCTGGTATATTATGCTGAAATACTGGACTTGTTCTCAGGCATTGATTGTTAAAGTGTGTCCCCTAGATGTGTGTGAGGGGATGGAATATTAATAAAGGATGTGAAAGAGGCACAAAATGAGCCTGGTTCTTTGAATATTTTGAGTGATATTTAGTCAAAAATGAATCTAATGCCAAATTGATATCGAGATTTCCAGGAAGACAAAAGTGTTGTCTTACAACTAGATAATCACTCAGAAAGATAAAAGAGTAAACATCTGTATGGCGCCCCCATAAGAGGACCTGGGCATAGGACCCAACTGGAGTTAAAATGGTGTTACAAAAATATACCGACTATGTTTAACATTAGCAAATGTTTAAAAAAAACAAAAAAAACATTGCAAAACAGGCTGTATATCAAACCCCAGAATAAATGCTGGGTGAAATATGGTATTAAATGCAGTGAGAGCCAAAAGGTGATTAGTTAATTTACAGTTTCATGACACAAAGAGCTTAAAAGCAAAATCATTAGAAAAAGGTTAAAAAAAAATTATAAAAGCTGTAATAATTTTGATATTCAGCCAAAGCAGAGAAGTTATGACATCAGAATGTGTATGGCACATTCTGACCATTGCTGTCTTGTTCTGTAGCACAGATGCATGTTTTAATTTCTGCTTTCTTTTAGCTTTTCTAACCAACTTGTAGAAAGGGTGCTTTCTGAGTTTTGTGTTTATATAACTAAGTAATCTGAGAATAAAAGTTTGCTTTAATCTTACATATATTGTTAGTTAAATAACTTAGTAATAGTTACAACTTGATACATCTTAGTGAAAATGCCAAAAGTGACAAAAACATTGAGTTAAAATTTCCCTGAATTAACTGGCAGATGCTTAAGATATTTTTTACTTCTAGATTATATTGTGTGAAAATCACAATTGCAGTTTTAAAACGAAAATTGCAAAAATTATTATGATATTTATAAAAGGGGTGAAAATAGCTGTTGTCAAGTGCTCTGAAAAAATTAACTCCAGAATCCACAGCAAGAGTTCAGCACAAAATGACTGTTCTGATTGAATGATAACTTTTCCCTTTCAACTCCTGAGGAAAACCTCCTTCCTGTCTGGCCACTCTCAGTCAAAAATCCTTGAGTATGTGGGCCAATCAGCATCAAACAGTCAACTTTGCAACCCTCCCCTGCTCCATAGACCCTCTAAGAGGTTTAGCCTCACTGCAAATGACATACTTTGTTATGTTATCCAATCAGGGTTCTACTTTCTCACTGCTTACCTCAATAGACCGAGGCTCAAACCTCAACAGGGATTCTCATTGAGGCTGCCCAAAACAAAAAGGAAAAAAAATTAAAGAGACAAAAAAATTTAGACATTTAAATAAAAGAATAAAAACAAACAAGGATAAACGTTGGGCAAGACATATACGACTGGATGGAGCTAATGAAAAATAAAGATATTAACAGGGAAGATGAAGTTACCATATTTCTCTGTGACCTATCCTGCCTAAGGTAGCATAAAGCTAACTTTCTCCATTTGGTGTAATTACACTACTGTATGTTGCTTGTTTCATAGAGACCATAAAAGTAGATCCTAAAAACATAACCTGATCTTGGTACAAAATTGTAGGTTTACGTGGGTTTATTACCTTTCAAAGCCACTGAGATTTTTGTCACAGTAAATGCCAGCTTGTTTGCATGATCTGCCCTGATGGCTCAACTTAATTGTTAATTTCACTCACCTGACTAACTCTTTCCGGTTGCGTCGGGTCCATTATATTCGGATAACCCCGAGGGATCGATGCCAGATCATTATTTGTTTTCCGTTTGTCTGTTTGTCATTTTAGTTTATGCCCTGGTTCATGTCCTGGTTCCTGGCGGCCAGTGGGTTGAGAGGTTTTTTGTTTGTCTCATCTTCTGATCCTGTTCTGGCCCTTCTCCGCATAGGCCTCAAGGCTTTGGTTCGGAACGCGGGGAGGGTCGGTTTTATTCCCGTAAGCCTGGCTCATAGAAGGAGTCCAGTTTAAAGTCCTGCAGAAATCCTCGAACAACGTCTTGTCTCTGTTGTCTCAACCACTGAGCGTGCCCGTCTGCATCTGAACCCTGACTTTCGACTCTGAGTCTGCCTGAATGCTCTGTGAATTCCTGGAAACCTGTTTCTGTCTGTTCCTGTGTGGATCTGAACTCCTCATTGAGCTGAGGACTCCTGGATTTCAGAACTGTCCGATTCTGACCTTGGTCGGTCACCTGTCAGCTCTGTGGTTGCTGCTCTGATAGGGGACACTCTGGACGGTCTGCACTAGATCCCATTCGGCAGTCCATCGGATGGATCCTGCCTTCCACGCAGAGAATTGACTGAACTGTTAAACCAGAGAGTGTCAGTGAATGGGCGGTGCCCCGTCCCCCTTTCCTCGCAGTTGCTGCAGGTCCACAGAGCCACAGCAGCCCGTTTCTGTTCCGTTATGTTCTGTTTTGTTTAAATAAACATTTCCAACTTTCCTACTGACTGTCTCACCTTGAATACTGGGTCCTTCTGTCCCGTTTTATGACAGCTTGTAGAGACTTCACATCGGATGACATGGTTACATATGCAATGTTGAGGCTTTTATACACACAGTCTCAATACATGTTTGAGGCAATGATGTGCTCAGGTTCATTGTTCGTTTGAGTGAAATACCCCCCATTTCACCGCTAGATGGCAGTAACTCTTACCTATCATCCCTATAAATAAACAGAGCTGAAAAATTAAAATAGTACTACACCTCCATCAAGTTCAAAATAATATTATTCAGAGAGTTTTCCATTTTTAATAATAATATTAATTACCATTAGAACTTTGAACAATGACATCAATGTAGTACAGAGACACCATCTTCACTTGACATGATCTCTGAGTTGCCAACATAATCGATATTCCTATTTAATCGAAAGGGTTTTAAGGTAGTGTGAAACAAAGACAAAACAAACTTTGGCCTCCCACCTCATCGTTGCCCAGTACTGTACAGCTGTATGAAGAAAATGCTATTACAATCCTTTTGCTGAGAAAACAGTGTCAAAAATACAGTTAGTAAGCTATGAGCACCATGTCTGTTAAGTGTCTGAAGGCAGCATTGCTGCCGGAGGCAAAAGCTCAATTAATTAACCAGTTGATCTCAGCCTGTTATACTTGTAATACTCTATAAAATAGAGAGGTAATAAACTTTTATTAATTTGTTTACTTTTAAACCATATTATAAAAATCCCGAAGAAAATTCCCATAATTTTTTTCGGGAGCAAAGCCAACAGTTAAGAAATCAAACATATCCAATGGACAGCACACTAATGGAGCAGAAATGCATGTGCTTCATGTGATAGCAAGGCATGGTTGTTGAATGCACTAATGAATTGATAATTACATAACTATCAATTATCAATCAGAGAGTGCCGAGAAAAAAACCCAAAAAACCTGCCAGTATTTCCCAAAAATATTGCTATATCAGCATACCTTCACTTCAAACTTAGACTACTCTTTGGATTATTTGCCACCACCTGCTCTGCAGGAGCTGACTGATCTGGCATGATGGAAAGACTCCAATTCTATATTGAGGTAAATTATTCCAAGTATCTTTTTCTTGATTGGATTTTATAATAATTTAAGTAAATGTTCTTTTCCTTTTAAGGTTTTCTTTTAACATAGAGTTACAGATTTTGTAAGCACAGCTAAATAAGATGTCATCCTTCAACCCTGTGATAATTTGAACTTTTAAAAAACAACTTTTTGCCCATTTTAAGGTACTCTGAAGCACATGAAGAAGTTTCGTTGGAGGCATTTACAGCACAGGAACATTCTGCTCACATTCGGCTCACTGCAAATTTTATTACCCTTTGGATAATGTATGTTTTCTGGTACAATTGCAGCGACTCATAACATAAATCTTCCCTCCCGTACGTTATTTATGTCAGCACCTCTACATTATAAAGAAATGTTAACTCTGTCAGAAGTGCAAGCACTTGCCGATCGCTGTGTGATTACAGCACTGCTTGACTGAGTGAGATAATAATACAGCCTCACACACATAGACACACACATCTACACGCTGTCCCATCCACACACCAATCTTAGAGGCAGAGAGTTGATGCTTAGAGTGATTAAAGTGGCATGCCTCTGACTGTGTCACCTGGGTTCTGCTGTATCTTAAATCAGGACAGTGGGGCTCAGATTGGGTATTGACTGGCCTGCAGAAGTCTCCATCCATCATGCTGAGAAACGATAGCTCGGAGGCCGCCCCTGATGTAGCCATATACCACCGATGTCGCTCAGTAGCTGGCCGAGGTGACGCAGGGTTCGGCCGGAGGCGCGAAGAGCAGGCAGAGAGGTGCAGCTCAGAGGCAGATGCAGGCAGACAGTCGGCATGTCTGCTGTCAAAATATGGATAAACACTCCAAACGCGAGCCAACGCGAAGCCGAGTGCACCTGTGACAAACACTGGCTGACAAACACATATGCTCAGACATGAAGCACTTATCATAAGAGATAAGGTTTCCCTCTCCGTTTCTGTCCTGTGGTCTGTCACTCTCAGCTCCACACACAAAGAACAGCCATACACAGCAACACAGACTTTGCTTCATCTTGAGGGTCTGCACAGCATCTTTTGACTATGTGCCTAATGATAATAAATGAGCCATCATGGGCGGGAAGAGAGGCACTAAGTCATTTCTTTCATCGACAGGAGGAAGACTGGGAGCCCCAAGGTCACCCTACTGTCAGCATCACTCTCCCAAATGACTCCTTGCTCTCTCTTTCTCTCACACACTCGTGTGTTCTCGCACACAAAAGTGGCATGAGACTAGGAGCCTCATATCACCCCCAAATTTGCCAACCGAGAAACCCATGTCGACTGTTTCTCAGTTTTACCAGATCAGGCTCCATGGATGTGTTTTGGAACTAGCACACTTGAGCATTTTTAAGTCTCTATGAAGCGATCATCATTCCATTCCAAACCTTTGTGGGTTATTGGTTGTCTTTACTTGTTTGGCAGTAAAACAACTCAAGTTAGGGATTAAGAAACACCACACAATACTTTAAACACTATACAAATGTGTAAATGGAGCAGACGTAATTTCCTGTGTACCAGTAATGAACAAGTAGTGTCATGCAAAAGTGTTTACGTCAATAAAACTAATTTACATTTTATCAAATACAACCACAAACAATGTATTTAATTTGATAGACCAACACAAATTAGCGTAGTGTTGTAAGGTGAAACTAAAAGATGGGCATGTTTTTTGCTATTTTTCCCCCCCAGCTTTTTTGTTGTCATTACACTGTAACAAGTACAGAGCAAAGAAACTAACTCTCTGCATTTAACCCATCCCCTTGGGGAGCAGTGTGGAGTTTAAAGGTCTTTGCTCAGGGACCCAGAGTGGCAGTCTGTGGCAGTGGGACTTGATCTCAGAACCTCAGGATTCCGAGCTCTATGCCCTAACCACTATGCCGCCACGCACCCAACAGGCTGCCACTCACCCAACACTCCCAATTTTTCAAATGGATAAAATTCTAAGAAGTGTTAGATGGATTAAGAATGATCCCTTTCACTGTGACAATTATTTCCTAAGGAAAATACTTTGGAAATAGTTTCATATAGAAGTAAACTATATAGTAAAAAGATTAGTTTGGAGCTTTCAGTATAGATCCTGGTGTTCTGTAAGGGTCTTTTGGGTTTGTTAGAGAATAATAGTGCTCTGCTTTGCTCTGCTTAGAGAAAAGCCCACTTTTTGCCTTTCAGCTGTTAAAAAAAAATAACACTACAAAGTCCCCTAGACCATCTATTGCCGTAGTGAAAGGTGGTGGTAGCAACATCATGCTGTGGTCGGAGTGGGTGGCAAGGACGACGACAGCAGCACCACAGCAGCACCACAGAAAGAGAAACCAGTAGAGTCTGAAGTGGAGGTATCCTTTTAAAGCAGGATGATAGCCTTTAACTTGCAGCCTGGTGGAACTAAGCGTGCAGGATTTACATCTGCTTTGACAACAGTATCTGCCTTTTTTGAGGAACAGGAACATATGGAGATTTTTTATTTATTTATTTAAGATAGTCATAAAAAAAAATAAAAAACATAATGGAGCTGAAACCAAACAGTTGCAGAATGCATGCTTTGAAACAGTTATGGAGACAGAAAGTTTTTCCTGTTGTTTTAAAGCTGATTGAATAATAATAAAAAAAAAGAACTAAGGGGATCTCTGGAGGGGGCTCAAGGCTGCACTTAGCATTGGGTAGAGAAGGGCTGCTTCTCCACTGAAACTTAATGTGCACTGCATGTCAGCTGGCTTAAAGAAAGTTCCTTCATTCTTCCAAAAAATGGTTATTTTGGATGTTTTGGAAATGCTCTTTTCATGGTGTGGAATCTAAAGGATGTCCACCACTATTTGTATTAAAGTAACTACAGTAGGGCTGCAACTAACGATAATTTTGCAAATTGATTAATCTGTCGATTATTTTTCCTATTAACTGATTAATAATCGGATAGCCAAAGGTTCCTTAAAGAAGTCTTTTACTAAATTAAACCAGGTGAAACAAAACTTTTCAACTTGAGGAATTCTGAATAGAGCATATTGACATATATATATATATATATATATATATTTATTTTTTTTACCTTAAATGCATAATGGTTATTTATTTATTTATTTACTGCTCTATAGGTTGCTCTGTCGGCTAAAGGCATGTTTTAGTGTCTCTATATAGTTAGCAATTAATCGATTACTGAATTAGTTGACAATTATTTCAATAATCAAATCGATACAATTAATCTAATTCATTGTTACTGCCCTAAACTACATTTACAAACAATGTCAGGCAATACAAATATTTTTTGGTATTAAAACCTGTTTATATTAAAGAATTGTATCATGTCTTCTGAAAACTAAAAGGAAAGGTAGAAACTCAGATCAACTCAACCTTTTAAATTTAACAATCTAAAAATAAGCAGGAATAAAATATGCTAATCTAGATCTGATTTTAGCTGCATTTTAATAATGTCAGGTGTTATTTTTCACATGTGTTAGCAAGCTGCTCTTACCTGGAAGACAAGCCCAAAGGAAATCTTCCATGCACACATTTAACTAACTGCCAGAAAGAGCTTCTTTTTAAAGTGCAAAGCTAGCCAGAAATAAGATGGGGACATGAGGAGTGTCAACTTTTCCTAGAAGCCAAAGTACAATTTCAAATTTTTACCTATATCAGAGGTTGTATCTGTGGTTAACTCAGGGGTTGCAAACATTATATAATAACAGTGCAGATTAGGAGGTGCTGTTCCATGTCAAGCATCCCTACCTGCGCTTGGCCGAGGTGCGCCCTAAAAGCAATGAGCTTTAACCGTTAGGATGATGGCAGCAGATCAGGAAAGAGTCAGAACTGGGTTGCATAACAGTATCTTTGTGACCTTCCTGACCCTCCTTACTTCTATCCCTCTCCCTAATGAGCTGGAGCATATTGTCGTTTCTCCTAGACTCAGATCAGAATTCAAATCCACACAACAGCCAAGTGAATTTATCAGCCAACGGACACAAGCTAAAGGAGTCCAAAGCAGGCAATCTTTTCTTTTAATACCATGCTAAAAATATAAGTTTGTGGGAGAGATGAGGCATCAGAGGAGAAGACAGTGAAACGAACAGGAAGGTAGCACCTTTTTTTTTAACTATGGGAATTCTCCTCTCTGTAACACACACGCGTGCACCCAGCCTGGGCGTACGCACGCCTATATACGTTGCAAGTTAAGACTTGAGCTGCAGAAAGCTAATTTGCACCACATTGAAATGCATCTCAATTAAAGAGAAACACATTGAGGTGCCAGGGGAGGAGAGAGGAGAGAGATGTGAGAGAACAAGGGGTGTGAAGCAGAAAGTGTGTGAGCGTATGAGAGTATCAGACGGATGAGTGTGTGTGTGCAGAAGGAGCTTTAGCTCAACTGTATCTGGCAGAAGAAGAGGGGAAAAGAGAGTTTGTCTTTTTAAACACACTCTTGGAAAAACATTTCATTTTAAGATGAATCAGGTTTTGGAAAAGGGTGTAAGGAGTTTTGAGGTGCGGCGAAAATTCCAACTAACTTCAACCTTGTTATCACCACCTCTTCTGTTCAGTGCCAGCACACCGGGGCTGTCCCTGCTAAAACTGTGTTTGTGTTTGTGTTGAGCTATTTTTAAACCCGAGGCCATGTAGTGTTTGACAGAATGGGAGGATAGCTGCAAGAAACAATAAGGTTTTTGACTAATTGTGTCAGCAGCCAGGACTTTAACTCTGTGGTTTAGAGATCCTATATACGTCTTATCTGCTTGCGTTCTACGAGAGAGTACATAGAAATTATAAAGTGAACATTTTTGAGGTTTAAAAAAAGAAAAAAAACAACTGGGGAAAAACAACAAATTACAGAAAAACAATCTGTCACATTAAGAAAAAAAATTTGATTTGTTTCAAATGCCATGTCCATTTTGCATGGACTGTCAAGTTCAGATGCCTGCCAACCCACCATCTTAACAAAGACACTTAATAGAATAACAGCTATTCGCTCAAGTAAGAGACACTCAACTTGTCTACATCTCGCAAAAGCTCTTTAAGCAGGTGTTTGTGTCTGTTCCAGATACAAAGCTGACAGAATGAGGAGCACTCAGGAAAAGAAAGGGCTTTTAATCTTATTCTGATGTAAGACGTAGCAGCATCCTATCCCTGACTGCAGCAGTGGAACACCATTATCACAATGAAGTCATGCACCTGCCAGAAGAAAAAAAAAACAACAACTCCATAAAGGACTTCTATGCTTGAGATTCACATCTGAAGGTTACAGACATTAGGAAGAGAAATGTCACTTTTTAATTATGCTGTCTTGTTTATATATATTTGCTTCCTTACACATCTGTACAGTTTTTCCATTTTCTTGTAAAATTTGCTCAATCTTAATTAGATTTTATGCAACATGAGGGGCTGTTGCATTGCAGCAAGAATGTTCCGGGTTGGATTCCCGACCTAGGGTCTTTCTACATAGAGTTTGTATTGTTCTCCCTGTGCATGCGTTTGTTCTCTCCGGGTACTCCTCTGGGTAACAGTCTAAAAACATGACTGTTAGGTTAATTCTCCTTAGGTGTGAGTGTGTGTGAATTGTTGTTTGTCCTGTTTGCCTCTGTGTTGCCCTGCGATAGACTGGCAACCTGTCCAGGGTGTACCCCGCCCCTCACCCGTAGACAGCTGGAGATAGGCACAAGCACCCCTCTCAACCCCGGCAGGGATAAGCGTGATGGAAAATGGATGGATGGGTGGAGTAACACAAGTAAATATAAAACAGTTTTCAAGTTATGGTCTCAAATATTTGGGGAAAAATACATCCAAAATCAACCAGGATATATAAAAAATTAAGTACACCCCCTTGTTAACCCCATTTCCCATTTCCGTTTTACAAACCACACAAAGTCCAGATAACTGCCAAATCTGTTAAATCCAAACATTGCTTAAATACTGGCCTTTAACGGTCTTTCACTCTTGAAACATAACGTGATATCTCAAGGTTTTGAAACATGTGCAAACCACAGAGAAACCCCTTATCCTCAAATTAATCTCATATTCACAAAAAAAAACCATCACCTTCTAGGGGTGGCCAGCCTTCCAAAATTGCTCCAATAGTGCAACTTCAATGAAAATATAATGTTGATGGACTTTTAGTAAGTCAAACATAGTGGTGGTAGTTAGATTGATTTTGGAAAGGCTTTTCTGTTTTTCTCATGGATCTGCTCGCTTTCAAAAAATCCTTATGGGGACCTTAAGCTTGACATCACTTGTAATGCAACAGTAAGCGTTCAAAAGCATAATGGCCAGTCCACCTCTTAACAGCTAAAGAAACGTTTTGAAAAGGCCTATTCAAAGTCTTAAACCTGATTAAGATGCTGTGAAATGACCTAGCAGGATGTTTATATTCGATAACCGCACCATTTGATTCAATAAAACAATTCTAAGTATAAATTATAAATAAAAGTGGGCCAGAATTGCCCCACATGAATGTAAAAAAGATGGCGGACATCACATGTACTTATTAGCAGTCATGACCACCAAATATGGAACAAGCAACAATCAGGTTAATAGAGAAATGTCTTTTTTTTACATGAGGCCAGAATTCTTTGAAAACTTTTCCCCCATAATACCAGTAAGCAGCAGCTGACAGTTAAATTATATTGGATTTATGTAGATTTCAATGAGGAAAAGGAGCAAAAACGGAAAGAATTGGAAAGGGGACTCCATTTCTGTCCAATGTAGGCTTCTATAAGAAATATTCCCAACAGTAAAAGTGAGCTTATACTAAACGCATGATTTTTATCATTTATTCCAATAAAATGCAGGTATTTTTCACAACAGTTGACATTTGCCTAATATGTCCTTTTTATTTGGAAAGTCATAGATTGTCCCAGAGACTCTAAAGAGGTTTAAATAGATACCCTTAATTTACCTTTCTCTAATTTCTTCCTACATATTACATCTCCAGAGAAATAAAAAAGTGCCTCTGCTGTTTTAGTACTCTTGCTTTGCTTAGCTAGAGTGTTATCTATGTCCGGTGTCAGACAGAGGAAAAAAGTTGCAGCTGCAGCGCTCAGACCCAATTGTTAAAGAGCTCCAGCATTTTCAGCAGATTTTTTTTTCCCCTATAGATTTACCTTTATGGGTATGAAACCATTGTAGACAGCACGGTGCAATCACCTTTGTTATAGTATAATTTAAACAACAGTTTTTTGTTTTTGTTTTTCACATTAATATAACATCGCTGACACATGGAAATCAACTTATGTGGCAAATTTAACAGTGTACGAAATAAATAGCAAGACATATTTTAAGGTGAGAAGTGATGAATTATAGGATCAGAACAATAAATCTAGGACAAAAATGGCATTTGATCAGGTCAGATGAAATGTTAGCAATACATTTTGAATCTCAATTTTTAGAAACGTTAATAACAGTTCTAAATCCAAAAAATAAAGGTTCCAAAAATTATTAATCTTATTTTTTCCACAACCAAATCAAAGGCTTCAGATTTATCAAACTTTTAAAATATCTGTTCAAGATAGAATAGCATTCTAGAATAGAATTGCATCCTAACTAAATAAGCATCGGCACCAACAGCCAAGCCAATCGAGGCATCATCAAAACACTAAGAAATAGGGCTGGGTATTTTCGCCAAAGTCCTGAATCGATTCGATTTTGATTAATAAAGTTCTAAATCAATTAATTTCGATTAAATCTGTTTTTACAATAATGAAAGTGGTTCACATGTGTTTCAAAATACTCATGTATTTAATTTTTTTTCTGTCATATTAAACACAAAGCGCAAACCCTTTAAACCAGATAGTTTAAACTTGAGATGTGAACAAAACTGTCTCATAAGTGCAAACTTGTTTGTGAAAAGTGAAAAATTGAAGCCTCACTCACTCAGACATGCATGAGCTGCATTATATCCACTGCACAAACCATATTTGCAGCGTTGTCTTCACAACTACAGGGTGTTTGCTGGTTAGCCCCATTTGTTAATGTCTTCAGTCAAC
Organism: Cyprinodon variegatus; assembly: GCF_000732505.1. Lineage (NCBI taxonomy): Eukaryota > Metazoa > Chordata > Actinopteri > Cyprinodontiformes > Cyprinodontidae > Cyprinodon > Cyprinodon variegatus. The sequence continues at coordinate 58,161 of NW_015150475.1, forward strand.
CTATTGGCTATATTTGCAGCTGTCTGGCTTGAAGTAATCTTGAGTGCATCTTTCCTGCATTTGAATGTGAACGTCATGTACTAATCAATCTCATTCCCAAGACATCGATTTTGCAAAAATGTAAAGGAATAGATTCATAATCGATTGAATCGATTTTTTTACCCAGCCCTACTAACAAATTATTTGTCTGTCTGTCAATTTCTCATTGATACCAACCATGGCGGGGGACTGTATTGGTGAGACTTCCTTATTAATCATCCATTCATTTTTGTTTCTATTTAAACCCTTTCTTATTACAACGAGGTAAACTTCTTTTAACTGATAGAAAATAGAGAAGGTCTTCTTGGGCAGTATGTTTTGGGACGGCCTCTGCTTTGAACCTCTGAGGAATTTTACTGTAAGAGGTCTATAGATTGGAACTTATGGATTTTTACATATAATTTACAGTCATTAAATCAGTTAGTGAACCTTCATACACTGGAGATGAGTTTATTTTGAACTGATCATCTTTTCTGCCCAAATGCTCTGAAATTGTGCCCCTAAAGTACTAAGTGTAAAAGTTTATTTCTTCAGTCGGCCAGATGATTAAACCTAATCAGCTTGGGTAGTGTGTCTAGATAAACAGTATTAAAGCTGTTGTTAATGGGGCTTATAAATACTATGTCAACAATTTCATCTGCACTGCCATGACACAACATCAGCTCATCGTTGAAGATACATCTCATGTTTACACATGACAAGAAAACCCAATGGGGGCTACTAAAGCTAAATGATTGCTTTATGGCATGATTGCACGTCCACGTCCACACGACAAGGCTCAAATTTTCTGCTGAAACATCTGCACTGATTCCCTGACTGAGACTCATCAAAACAGAGTGCAGGAGGTAAATCAAGGGGAAAAGAGGCCGGACACTTTCTAAATGTTTTTTTTCTTTCATTCATTATGATGCCTGCTTGAAATATATCATCTCTTCACATATTTTCATTTGATTTTTTCCACACTGCAAGAAGCAAAACAGAAGGACAGGGCAGAAGAAGCTCAGCTGCTGTCCGACATCTTTCAGACACCGGAGCAAAATATTGCCAAGATTTTTGTCACTGCTTTAGCTGTCTCATTACCCGGCGTGGGCTTGCATCAGGAACTGAATAAAAATACACTCATTTTACAGTATAAACATACATATTTAAATCAAACACAGTCAAACTGCTTGATGCTCATCAATTTTAGTTTCAAACAGGGTTGCCTTAAAAAAGAATAATGAGTGGCATGTGTTTCAAAAAGTATGTCCTATTTACGTCTAAACTGGATCATGGTGTTTTCCCACCTGATAGTCTGGTTTATTCGGATTCATTGGGGACACAAACTGCAACATTTTAACTATTCTCATCTGTTGCGGCTTGCATTCAAAAGACATTTTTTCAAACTGAAACAAACCTCTGGATCCACCTGTTTATCCCATCGACTGTGGTGGTGCTGGAAGAACCACTATAAAAATGGTTGGTGAACAACACAAAACTGTTATAATGGCAGTTTAGCAATAATGAAAGCTTAGCAATAACACTAATAACCATAATGGCAGTGTTATTGCTAAGCTGTCTTTGGCAAGTTTGGCAGGTAAGTATTTTTCAATAATAAGCTCAGCATGAAATAAAAAAAAAAAGGCGGACGGCTGCAAAGATGGCCTCAAGGTAGAGGCGACCACGTGCGAAAAGCAGAACATTTGTACTAATGTCAAGACTGTACAAATGTGCAGCAAGGTACTTTTTAAGATATGAACAACCTCATTTGTATTATAACTACTACTGAAACAATGAATCGGATTATTCGTGATTAATCGATTATTAAAATAATCGTCAATTACTTTAGTCATCGATTAATCGTTAACTTGAGTATAGTGACTCTAAAACATGCCTTTAGGTGAGAGACACTCCACTTAGAGAAGTAATTATATGAAAATGTTAAAAAAATATATATGAGTGTATGTGTGTGTGTGTCTGTAAAAAATCTTCTCTAATGACTCTTATCTTTATCAAATTATTAAGCAATTAATCGAAAAATCCATCTACGGATGAAGAGATGAGTAATATAATCGTTAGTTGCAGCTCTACTTATTGCGCAATTACAGTACAATTACATCTTTTGGAGCCGTCTTTAGTCCGCTTTGCATTCACACTGCGGCCTTCCCTTCCACTTCACTTCAACTGATCTGAGAGCTGGGTTTTCAGGAGGACCTCAGTTCCCTTTATTGGTCCGCATCAGAATTCGATTGCGAATTCAAACCTCCCTAAACAAACCGAACTTTGTGGCATAGCAAACTATGGTCCGATTTAAGCAGACTAAACAGGGTAAGTATGTGGTTGCTGATTTCCAAATGTGTTGTATTGGAGCAAAAGGTTGAGAATTACCAACATAGAAATGAAGCAGGACAGGATAATCAAAATTCTAACTGAAATCAACATCTTGTTTAATTCTGTTAGTATGAAATATTTTCCAATCAACCGACCACATGAGTATAAAAATGTAATGTTTCATGAATGCAGGTAAGTTTTTCACCAACATTTATATCTTTTGTTGTTAGAGATTACATCAGGATGTCATGAGTTCAAAAATTCTGCATGTTGGCTTGAATAGATCTTCATCAGCACAGACAGAGCGTCTCCTTAGTGTTCCTTGGAATAAAGTAATGATGTCATTGCCTCATTCCTGTGACATTTAAATACTGCTTACATAAATGCAGGAGCAGTGGACCCTATGTAAGGCTAGAAAAGGTTTTTAAAAATTCCAACCTCTCTTTGCCTGAGAATAAATTGTATGTACCACAGATGCATATAAGTAACAAAGTGATACTGTATCTAACTGCCATTATTATATGGTAAACAACCTGTGCTTTAATAGCACATTATCAATTGCAAAGAGCTTAATACTGCTTTAAATTACTAACCCTTTCACACACTGACTAGCAGCACAATAAGTGTATTCTAAGTATCAGGTAGAGTATCACATTGTATGAAGGCCATAGTGGATTTTGATATTGTCTGGGGATCATAAGTGCCATTGTCTAAGAACTTTCTGAAGTATATGACAAGATGCCCCTCCCCCTTGTCTTGCTGGTTGGGAGATGTTACATGCCTTGTCCAGGATTGCACCGTATAATATCATAACCTTAAATTTTGATGATTTCCAAGCTCCATATTTTAAGCACATTCTAGAAATCAGAATAAGGTAGAAAAAAAATCGTAGTCACAATTATATCCTTATTCTAAGATTTGCAAATAATACTACTACTATTAGCACCTAGTAGCACAGCATGTAGGTCATTGGTGTAGAGAACTGTAGGCAGTGGATAGCAACAGGGTGGGGAGGGGCAGTTTTACACCAACTTATGCTCCATGCAGCCGAAACTTATGTTTCGGCTGCATGGAGCATCTGCAAACCACAGTGGCATCCCACTAAAAGCTTAGAACAACTATGAAGGATAATTTTAGCATCTTTAAGACATTTTTTTTAAAAGTATGATAACAATAATCTTTTCTTTGTTTAAATTTCAATTCTACAAAAATGTTTGTGTTCCTGCAGACTGTGACTTAAAAACAACTCACCAGAGCAAGGCCTTCATTCAGAACTTTGAGTTAGCATAATCCCTCTCTGTTCTTTTCCTCTTTTTGCTCGCTCATTCCTATACGTCCACACACGAGTGAGCAAAGTCGTCTCACACACCCACACTGATACACACACATTTGGAGTGACAGCACCATTCTGTAATTAAGCAATAAAACGCATCAGCAAACTGCTCAGAAGACCTCCACAGGGCACTTTATCTGGTCCTCACTGGCCTCTTGATTTACCCTTGATGATACCGCTTATGAACCATTTAAGCAGCCCTCAGTTGTGCCCGGCCCCCCCTGATCCAGAAGTCACCACATTAAGTAGCCACTCTATTTGCTCAAATGGTGGCATCTCACCAGATAATCGGCTGCGGACAGCAAGTGTGGCTATGTGGGAGGTGAGATGCTAACGGATGGTGTGTGGGAGAGTAATGTTTTATATTGGAGGAAGTGTGAGATCTCCATTAGAGACAAGTTTAATTGATAAACATGATAATAAAAAGCAGCAAATGGCCCGTTGGATGCTTTCTTTCAGCATAGCCAGGAGTGTGTCAGCACACACAATGGGTAATGGCACTGACACAAAGAGTATATTAAAAAAAAAAGAGCCTATAAAACATCATTAGATAATATGATCATTGTAGAGACATAAAAGAATAATAAAAACCCTTCCAATTAAGAAGAGAGAGAAAGCAGCGCTATCCTGAGGGATTCCTCAAATGTTTCTTCTCACAGTCCTCTTTCCTCTCACCTAATCTCCCCCTTTTCTCCCACAATCCGGAGGGTATTATTTGATCCTCATCGCGCTCCGTGATGGGAATGCTGACAACTGAACTGTCACAAGTGGCCACGTTTAATTTACATGCATAATAAGCGGCAACTAAGTGTGTGTGGGGGGGCGGGCGGGGGCTCGTCTTAAAAAAGGGGGTTTGAAAGGAGGAGAGGAAATATTGCTCTGACGCTTCAACATTTGTACATTAAACAACAACAGTAAATAGTTTATATGTGATCAATAAAAAAGAAAAAAGACGCACTTGGATCATTTGGCGTACACATGTTATTACCTGGTTAAAAATGTACAAATTTGTGCTTTAAAGATGTATAATAAAAACAACTTTAATGCAACAAAGTGTTCTCACCACAACATCCAGATCAGCGCTCGATGTACGGAGAATCCCGAGGAGTTTCCCTGCTCTTTCTGCGCCCCAAGTTGATCACAGCGGTCCGATGCGCTCCCACAGTCCCGACTGTGCGAGCTAGGGAGACAAGGAAATTCAGGTCAGCCCGATTATTATTGTTCTAAAGAAAACATCAATCTTAACACGTGTTTTAAGGTAAATAATTGGAGGTTATACCTCTTTAAAGGAGCTGGGACAGCCGCCGGGGAGTTAAAGGAGAACCGGTGGATGGAGCGGGCAAAGCAGCGGCTGTCAGATTTGACTCCAAACTAGTGCTGACGATGCGCACAGAGATAAGCGGCGGAGGAGAGAGAGATGGAGAGACGGAGAGGGAGGGAGAGAGAGGGAGAGAGAGAGGGGGGAGCTACGCTGAAGCAGAGGGGCAGCAGAGGGAGGCGATCCGCTGATTTTAACAATTCACCCCCTTCAAAGTTATACAAGTGGGTCAGCATGTGGACATCAGTCTGAACCCAGCAAATACCTGACTAGAGTATTCATCTTGCTCTGAATAGTCAAAAGCATAAATGCAGCTTCCATTTAACTTTAAATGGGGATGAAAACAAAGCATTAAAAAGGCAGGTGGTAGAAAAGAGCAGAATGAACTGACAAAATGTATCTGTAATGCTTTCATGCTTTCATAAAAGAAAATACTGTCTTTTGGACTTGTTCAAAATGTGTCTTTTTGCAAACAAAAAGATCAACTCAAATCACAACTCTTATTTCATTGATCCAGCTCTTTTGTATTTTGTCATTTTATCTAAGGGTGATTAAATTTGTCTCTGCTAAAGGATGCGTTTTATTATCTGTAAGCAAAAAAATAATAATAAAAAAATCAGAAAAGTTTATAAGAATAAAGAATGGATTTATTTGTATTTTGTCTCATCAGCGATCTCTATTAATAATAAACGTCCTGCCTTCATGATGCTTCCACTACCATGCTTTACCATTGGTATGACCTTGCATCTGCTCACTGAGCCTTGCTCCACTGGAGGCTTACTCCTGTTAAAAAGGAGTTTTCTATCTCCATTGTCACTGCATGCATGAATGAAATTTTGATTTCAGAAGTTGGGGGGAGATGCAAGTATTTTTTTATTTAACTAATGTCAGCGTCTTTGAACATCCAATCGCACATCCGATCAGAGCTGCTTAAGTCATTTTGAACAGTGGTTGCTGTGAAATTTTTATTGTTTTTTTTTTTTTTTTTTTTGGACAAAAGACCTATGAGCCTAAAGGCCTATTTAAATGCAATAACAATAAATAGATTAAGATTCACTACTTTATTGCCATATGCACTTCAGTGCATGCAACCAGAGTCTGTAACACACTGACATCATCAGCTCTGAGGTGAATATAAGTGCCACAGGTGCAACTTTCTAAAGGACTGGTGTGGACATGTCCCCACCAATAATTTCAATACATAGACTTTGGCTCTCAACAATATGAGGCACAAATCTCTAAATTTGATTTTGATGCTTTTGAAGGAGGATAATCACTGATGTAGCTGAAAGGGAAAAGATCCAATCAATCCCCATTTTTCTAGATAGATTAATGAATGGATGAATGAAACTGAAATTGTGTACATACTAGGGAGGCATGATATGTTGCTGTTGGCATCGGAATCGGCTGTTATTCATCATTTTTTTAAATACATTATTGTCAAACTACCCATAGATTTAAATATCAGTGTATTTTAGTTATTTTATTTTCTCAATAATAAGAAAGCATTCAATAAATATATGTCTGAGGTCAATTTTTTAAAATACAAACCCTAATGAAAGTGTTTGTGTCGAATAACTGTAGGTCCATCAGCCACCACCCTTAGAGTGTCCCCACCAACTTTCATCACAAAGTAACACCCTTGATATGCGCTATTAATTAAACTTCACAAAAACATGTCGATTTGCTCAGCTGGCATGAACCCGATTCATCGTGTTTATGTCACATGTGAGTCTATTAGATCTAAAATCCTTTTACGCAAGCCACAAGTAAATAATTATATTACTATACTATGTAATAGTTATTGAACAGTTCTCCACATCCATTACACAAAGAACACAAGGTCAAAATAACACTCTAAACTACTATGGTTAGGTTAAACTGCATGAATAGATATGAAAGTGCGTGGCCCCATGCTCTTTGAGCTTAAGGCAGGGTACCCTGCCTGGTTACAGGTGAGCAGACAAATCCAAAATGCATTTCTTTGCCATATTTCCTCCTCATTTCTGTCATTACACTATGTAAATTTACTAGTCTGCTGCTGTGAGCAGGATACCACACTGTAGCTTGGTTGACATTGCAATGACAACGTAACTTAAATGAACTTGTGTTGATTAGGCCTCAAAATAACCATCATTTATCAGCGGCTGGCTAGCTCAAGCTGTAAATCACAAATACACATGGACTTCCCGCTAATACACGCCTGTTCTCCAGGATCCGCAAATGGCAGCCAACTGCTCCCCAAGGGGATGGGTTAAAAGCAGATAGTGAATTTTGTTGTAATGACAATAAAAGCCTGTGGGGAAAAAAATACACAAAATAGTAAAATAAAAAAGGCAAAATCATTTCAAAAATATTCATGAGAAATATCAATATATATATATATATTTTTAAATCTCCCTTTTGCCAATAGGGAGTGCTGCAGCACCCCCGCTTCCCAAGGCCATGGAGCCAATTCAGAGGTTTGTAAAGTGAGCTTCTCACAAGTGACAGTGGTCACCGCCAATCACACAAGAAAAGACGATGGGACAATCAGGAGCTTGTGGGAAATATAAACTCAGGGAAGCAGACTTCAGTTTCCGCTTGGTCCTAGTGCTCGACAGTTATCTGTGTACTTTAGCGTAACATTGTTTTTGGACAGTAAAACCTGCAGGGGACCAAAGCAGATGTTTGGAAAAGTGCAGGGGACATATCCTCCCCTCCCCCCTAAAAAACTCCTGTAAGGTCAACGACAAAATGAAACAGAATATCTACTTTTAACCCTGCAAGTCAGGGAATCCATGCAACCAGCTGGTTTTCGATTGATAGAAAACATTTGACCAATCTGATTGTGTTATCTGATTGAATTGTCTCTGCAAAGTGCCTTAAGATGATATGTGTGGTGAATTGGTGTTATAAATAAACTGATTTGAACTGAATTCACTGCTGTATTGCCTTACCATTACTGCTAAACTTCTTTCTGACCTGTCTGCTGTATTGCTGTCTGTCACTAATGATTATGAATGAATCAGTTCAGTTGATACTGCAGGTCATGCTGGTGTGAACCCCATCTAGGACCCCAAAGCTGAAGGAAGAGCTACAACTATCATTTACAGCCATCTTCATCTGGTCTCTGGATCAGCTCATCTGCATGCGCAAATGGCTGCGAGGCCTGCATCCCATAGGCAAAAGGGACAATGTGACATAAGAGCAACACATTTGAGTAGAAGAAGCAGAAAAGAAGGAAAAATAAATTAAGAGCCTATGTCTAAAACAAAAAGTTTAAACATGTATTTTGGGTCTGTGTGTAGAGGTGCAGTTGCACAACTTCAGTTGAATACTAAAGTAGAAATAGAAACCTATATCAGACGGGCTTTCTTATGTGATTATTATTCCTTCTCAATTAAGGCAATGTTAGAGCACCCCTTTGCAAATCTTTGCATTTGCATGATGTTTTCTTACCTGCTCTGAACACCTCTGCACCTCTGTGGAAGCAAAATGTGCCAACTAAAGGTGTGAAAATTCTAATTATATCCACCTGAACAGACCAGCATTGTGAATGCACCTTAACACACCTGTGATACCTTCACAGAAAAGCCAGAGTTATACAGAGATTAATTTTTGTCTTGTATTTGCAAGCAGTGGTAATGAAATAAAGGACAGTGAATATATATACAAACCTTCTTCACCGGTTTCTTTGAAAAAATCTTGGAAAATCAAGTGTTATTTTGTCTTTTACTTCACTGCTAGGGTCCACATTGATCTATCATTCTCATTTTCCTCTGAGCACAAGATGAATATGGTATGAAAGCAAATGGTCACCCTATTGCTCATCTATCACATTCGGTAATGCTGCTGTTAAAACTTTTAAGGAGGATTTCTAACTATGTCAGGATTATCCACGTATAAAAAAAACATTAGAAAAATAACAACCTTGTCAAATGTTAATCAACACTTTGAAGAAAAGAAGCACTGTAAGCACTATCTATAGCATTATCACAAAAGTTTCTCTTAGCATTGGATGATGAGGTATGCATATTCTATATAGATTCTCTAGAGATAATTTTATTAAAATTGTTTTTCAACCATGTCATTCCTTGGCCTCTTGGTGTAAAAGTTGAATCACAACTGCAACTGCATGGTCAGTATTTTTGGGCTTAACTTTTTTAAAGGACCTTTATGACCACAATTATTCAAAACACTAATCAACAAGAAACTGGTAAGCTTTGGATTAAGAAGATTGAAACTGACTGATTTTGTTTATGGATGCTAAATCTGTTTTCAAAGATAAAACAGTAACTTATAGTTACTATAAAGCTTATAGTTAGAGTGGCTCAGGCTATCCTGAGCTTTCTCTATATTTATGCTGTTATAGGCTTAGACTGCTGGAGGACATAGGGACCCCTACTTTATCATTCTGCTTCATTCTATCTCTTTTCTCCCACTCTGCAGAATCTGTTAGTTCAATCCCTAACGTTATGCTCTCTCTGCCTTTTCTCAGAGCAGCTTCACCTCATCTGTTCCTGTTTGGCTGTGACTCCATCCTGGGGAGAAATATCAGCTGTGCTGCTGCCATCAACACCTTTGTTTATAGATGTTGGAGATCGGCCTGTTTTTTCCAGTGTAGTCCTGTTTCTCTGACTGTGATTGGCTGGATGTGCTCTCTGGATGTGCTCTCATCCAGCCAGTCATGTTCATCCTCTGGCGTGGGAGCTGGCTCGGAGCTTGTCTGCCTGGCTGTGTGTTTCCTGGACGGGGCCATCTTTTACAGCTGCTTTTTGTATCTCTGCTTCTGTCTCTTTGAACCCCAGTCGGCCTCTGCAGCTGGCCGCTCACACTGAGCCTGGTTCTGCTGGAGGTTTCTTCCTGTTAAAAGGGAGTTTTTCCTCTCCTCTTTTGCTACATCATGCTTACTCTGAGGGATTGCATTCAAGTCAGTGAGTCAATGCAATCAACTGGTTTTCCTTTGATAGAAAGCTTTTAATCAATTTGACTGTATGATCTGGTGAACTGTAAAGTGCCTTGAGATGACATGTGTTATATAAATAAACTGAATTAACTGTGACCAAGGCCCTCAAACTCCTTTAAAGAAGAGGATCACATGTTTTTTTAGATTTTGCCTTAGTATAACATAGTATTAGTGTACTTATAGAGGTTATCTGAGAGGACTCTCCAACACTCGCTCTGAACTTTTTCACCTCATCACAGTCTGAATTTAACACATCTAAAGAAGGAAAACAATGTGCTAATGTTATGCTCCTAAAGTATTGATGTATTCATACTTATAAAGAAAACATCAGACTTTATTCTAACCTTAGGTTAGTTATTTATCTTAGGTTTGGTTTTGACTTATTTGGCTTATTACTCTTGTTGTTTTAATATTTCTATTTCAAAGATAAAAGTTATACAACTTCCCTATCCTATTGTGTTGTTACTGATTTGAAAAAGAAGTCAAAGTATCTTTATTCAAGTTGGAATTGATACATAATACAACTACTATACACTCCAAAAAAATAAAAAATAGTTGAGTTGTAATATACAATCAACATTATTCTTAAGAATCTACATAAATAGGAGACATTAGGTTTGATGTTTCACAGCTTTTTCTTTCATGAAAAAAGGCTTGAAAGCAACTTAGAAAGAGCAAAGAAATTATAAAACTACAATATGCCATAGCTTTAGAAAAAACTTACAGTCACTTGCACAACTATATATCAGTGGTGACTGGTGGAGTTTTCACCATGGGGGGCTATAAATTCAAAAGAGACGTATACCATGAACCAATCAAACGTATACTAAATTATCACACCAGTATATTTATATGAATGCCAACAACAAAAAACATTATGAAAACAATTTATAAAATCAAAACATAATTTAATGTAGTTTTAGTTTTTGTACAGTACCTTCTGAGGCTTTGTGAAGGCAAATCTGTGTTTTGCATGGTCAAGTATTGTTTCAAAAATCAAAAAAAAAAAGAAGTGTACCAGTTTGATAATTGAGAAGTCAGCTTTATATTTTTTAATATATAAAAACGATTTACTTGAGAATGTGTTTATTCAAGAGCAACTATGCATATTAACAAACGAAAAAGTATGCTATATTATATTATTTTCCTTGTGAATCCCAGATTGTTCATTCTTCTTTGCCTTTTCTAAAAAGTGCTTTAAATCAGTCCTACCCGTCTTTATCCATACTGGGTCAGATCCTGATGTTTGAAAAGGAGTCAGGCAGTCAAGGCAGCAGAATAAAGCTTTAGCCTCGCTGCATGCAGTAAGCCAAGCCAGTTTTGATGTTCGGCCGATAAGGTCAAACGATTTCACTTTAAGCTTCTCTTGGTAAGTTTGCTTCCCTTCCGCGACTCGGCCTGTCAATCATCTACAATCAACTGTGACGACAGTTCCTCTCACCTTAGAGCGTAGCTTTTGGTTAAAAAACGAAACAGCTTTACTCGTCATTAAAGATAAAATATTTATCTTGCACATCTAAAAAATATATATCAATATATTTCGAAATATTTTTATTTTATCATTTGATTTGAATAATTTCTTTTTATGTCTTAATTCAGATCATATGGTGGGTGTGGCGGCCCCCTATTGGCCAGCCGCCACTGGCTTTGACTGTCCTTTTAACCTAAATAGAATTCCAGCACTGGATGTAATGAGCTCAGATAAATAGACATATGTGCCATCTGTAAAAGTGCTGTAGTATTACAACTACAAAAATGTCTTTTAAGCAGAAGTATACAGTGTTTAGGCTGTTAGGTCCTATATTTTCCTCATCACAGTTTAGATTCAGTGGTAAGTGATGTGCCTTTCCAGACATCTCTGTAAACAAGCAGTCCATTTAGATAAAATGTCTGCATTTAATTCCGTCATCCCCTCATTCGGTCTTAACTAAAAGTGGCAGTTTCTAATCCCCTTTGGGTTAAACTGTACATTCACAGTCAAAGGGCACAGATACAAGCACACACAGGCTTTGGCACTTTGGTCAGAACTTACAGAATAGTAGAATCATAGGGACAGCAAATTAAAACTGTGTAAAAACCTCTATGTGCACAATTTTACAAAACAATCTTGTGGCACATTAGACTTGGAGGTGTCTTTTTGGATGAATGTTTAATGGCTAGGACAATACATTTATTCATTTACTTAGTTTTGTCACACTTAACTGTTTCAGACAATTTTTAATGTCAGTCAGCAACTATAAGGAATTTTAGTTTATAGGTAGCCAGAACACCCTTGCCTCACCTGCAAAAGTAACAACCCTTTAAACCTAAAACCTTGTTACACCAACTTTGGTAGCAGAAAATGTAAATGACAATTCACAATAACTGACAATGAATCGTACACTTCACTAACAAGCCTTTACATCATTGTAAACTAATTTCTTTACAAACTTTCTTGCATAAATACTTTTCATTTAGCTACAGCAAGGGCCTTTAAAGTGCACAGCAATAGTGTTAAAGGTCATACAGTTATTCAGTCTGGGCTTTGACTAGGACTCTGCCAAACTTATACACAAGGCATTTTTGGCATACTTAGGTTCCTTGTCGCGCTTAATTCAATGTCAACACTGTTGGTTGGGAAAACTTTAGGACTTCTGGTAGAGAAGTTAATACATGGATGTATTACAAGCTTTCCAGGTCTGAAAAAAAGAAGCAGGCCCAGCCCAACACACGTCTCCACCAACCCATTTGATATTAGGTTTTATCTAATTTTTTTTCTGAAATGCTATTATTGTTTTAATAGATTTAATTGAAATTACATTCATTTTCTAAACAGATGCTCTTCTTTCATGTCACTCCACAAAATATTAGTTCTGTTTGTATGTTCTTTTCATCAGGAGTTTTGATTAGGAACCGCCCCATTGAGGCCATTTATGGCCAGTCTCTTTCCTGTATTTAAACCATGAACAATGACCTTAGCAAGAGGGAGACTACAGTGGTTAAGATAATATCGGGAGTGTTTTGTGACCTCCTGGGTGAGTTATTGATTTGCTGTTTGAGTAATTATGGTAGGCCATATATTCTGTGGACAATTTGTAGATAGTGCTCTCACTGGGGTTTGGTCAGAGGGATTTGCTGAAGTTCCAAAGTTATCTGTTGATAAAGTCTTGAATTTTTTTTAGATCTTTCTGTTATCAGTTAGTCGCACTTTAGGGTTTCGTGCAGGGCTCCGTTGATGATGCACAACCTTGAACATACACCAGTCATGTAAACTGTACTTGACACTGACTTTACTGTAGTTTTGTTAAAAGAGCACAGGGGGCTGGACACTACATAGACAGTGGAAATTTAGTAAAACAGAGAAGAAATGGTGGATGTCACACTTGCACCAAAAATGGCTGCGAGCGCCATTGAAAACACTATTTGTTGATAAACCTGACTTTTTTCGAAGTTTCATACTAAAGAGTAAAAAAAAGAGAAACATGGACAGGAAATCACTTCCTGTAGTTTTATAATTTCCAATTCAATTTAATGTACTTTATTTATATAGAGCCAATTCACAAATCATATCATCTCAAGGCACATTACAACTCAACCAGATCATACAGTCAAATTGGTTATGTGAGCATAAATAACGGAACCTCTTCTAGTTATTTAAATATTCACAGAAATTCTGGGCAAGGAAGAGGAGTAGCAACAATCTTTCAGTTTGATTTACTGATTACTCCAAAGGCACCAAAGACAGGTGATAATTATAACTCTTGTGAAGATTTAATCGTTAGTTTCCCTCATCTAAATTGCAAAGCTACAAAACCTCTTCTTCGGCCCCATTGCGTCATTGTTTGCACGCACCCTTTAGCATTTAGTCCTCTTTATCTTGCCATACAGGTTTTATTGAACGGATTCTCGATCATATAAGCTCGGATGTTTTGCCAACCCGGTGTGGATAGCTGATTTAAAACAAACAAAAAACAAAACAAATCAAAGATAAATTGGTTTGTTTGGTTACATTTTCTCCCACTTTGAAAGTTGTCATTAAAAAAATGTTATTTGTGCTTTCTACAGTTTTCATGATATAATATTGTGAATAAGTTTTACAAAATTGCAGAATCAAAAGAAATACGGGGTAACTACTTTTATATACATTGCTGTGTAACTTTATATCAACATCTCTGTCAGTTAAATGCTTCTCTGCCTGCCTTTCAATATTAGGAAAGTTGATATTTACAAGGTAGGTGTGGTGGATGTGGGGGGACGGAAATGGTAGCGTGGGATGTACGGGATAAGATTAGAAGGATGCAGGAGGTAAAAAATAGCATAATGCCTCCACTTTTTTTCTGTCTGAGATGGGAGGAGGAAGAAGAGAATCATTCCTAGTGCTGAATCTTTCCTTTTTCATATCATATTCCTGAGTCACCACTTCATCTGTCCACCTACCCCACATTTCCTTTTCCCGTGTGTCTCTCCTAGCCTCTACCTCTCCTTTGTCTTTCTGCGCATGCTTTTTCTCTCTCTCCTGTTCCCTCACAATAAGTACTGCTTGTTTGTCCATGCACCGAAATGTTTGCAACATCCTGCTCTCTATTTACAGAGCATGTGGGATGAAATGTGTGTCAGATTTGCACTTGTGCAAGTTTGTGTTGCTCCCTGTTTTTGTGTGTTGGTTTTGTTTTTCAATGACTTTTCGTGATCTGTGCATTGAAATATTGATCTGTGTCTCCAGTTTTGGGCCTTTTCAAAATCTATTGTTAAACACAGAAAACTGTTTGATGTAAAGGAGAAAACAGTGGCAGTGTGTCAAGTAGTCACTCAGATAATATAGTAAAATCAATCAGGTCATTTTCATTTCACCTTGAGAGGGCAGAGGGGGAAAATCAGATAGGAGGGAAGAGGTGTATATTATTATAAAGCTTTTACTCCCTGATTTAAAGTTCAGAGCCAGGTTTTTCCCTCGTGAAAGCTGCGTAGGCTCCAGAGCCGTTTATTTAAGACACTCTGGGAATGGAGCCTTGAGTAGATTTAGGTCTAAACCTGGATTTAGAGGTGATGAATCTTATTGCTGCGCTGCTTCTGTTATATCTGTATCCATCTGCCAGTCTTAGTTCTCTTTCATGATTCACACTGTTTAAGCTAAGCTTGCACGAGGAAGAGGAATAAACAGCCAAATGGAATCCTTTTGCTTTGACAATAATACTTTCTGTGCTCAACTAAGGGGCAGCCAGAAACAGGGATTGGTTGAAAAGGTGAATGCAGGCTCTAGCAGCATTACAGAAGAACTCTCTGTAAACCATAGTGCTTTGTGTAAAGCTAAAGAAAATGATGCAGGAAGCAGATGTTTTCAGGCTTAATCCATACAAGTAAATTTCTCCATTTAGCACTGTAAAAAATGTCATGTTAAAACAACTCAATATTGGTTGTTTTGCTAACCTAGTATTGGGCAAAACATGGGTCACACAGTCATGGTTTGTTATAATGTAGTATTTTCAAACATATCAGGCAAAAACCCTTTTCACTTTGTTCTTTTAATCAATTGGTTAATTCTGGTTGATACCTGTGTTCAAATAGATGACTTCTGGATTCAACCCTCCACCATAGATGGCTTATATTCTATATTCTAGTCAGTTTTAAACTGCATATTCTTAAAGGAATAGTACACCCAAAACATGATTAGCCTTCATTTTCTACTCACCCCCATGCTGAACAACACTCTGGAGTACTTTTTTTATATCTCAAATGCATCTGGAGATCTGGGAGGCTTCTTGCTGTCTGCTGACATTCAAATAATGGAGGTCTATGGTGCCCGAGACAGAAAGGTTCATAAAAGTCCACAAAAACGTGTCAATATTCCTCCATACTGCTCGTCCAATGTATTCCAAGTGTAAACAGTAAACAGTAGTGTATAGGATTTCCTGAAAGCGCGCGCCTGCGAGTTCACGACGCTACGGAAACCGCGGCAGACCAAACTAGACGAAAGTGCGCATTCAGCTCGGCAAAGAACTCATGCTCTTCCTCAACACTGAAGTCCTCAGACATTTTTCTTTCGTTGTTTCTTTCTTTGCACAGGTAAACAGCACATTTCTTCTTCTACGCTTGCATTATCGGCAGAGCAGACGCTGAATGCGCACTTTCATCTGGCTTGGTCTGCCGGCTTCCGTAGCGTCGTGAACGCGCAGGCATGCGCTTTCAGGAAATCCTATACAATACTGTTTATGCTCTAAAAACATTCTAAATGACTTTGTTTCGAGTAAATTCTGGATGCTACCCACTCAGGACACTTGGAATACATTGGACGAGCAGTATGGAGGAATATTGACACGTTTTTTGTGGACTTTTATGGACCTTTCTGTCTCGGGCACCATAGACCTCCATTATTTGAATGTCAGCAGACAGCAAGAAGCCTCCCAGATCTCCAGATGCATTTGAGATATCAAAAAAGTACTCCAGAGTTTTGTTCAGCATGGGGGTGAGTAGAAAATCATGTTTTGGGTGTACTATTCCTTTAAGATTGAGTAATCATGTTTCTAATCAACATTCAAAACTTTCCAATGTAGGTTTTAAAATGAAAAAATAATGAACAAGGCTCAAGTTATATTCATTAAAAGAAAGAGAACGATTAATGCTAGAATAAACAAAAGAAGTCATTTCTTTTTTATAGGCAGGATGTATGATCTAGAAT
This sequence comes from Cyprinodon variegatus, assembly GCF_000732505.1. NCBI lineage: Eukaryota > Metazoa > Chordata > Actinopteri > Cyprinodontiformes > Cyprinodontidae > Cyprinodon > Cyprinodon variegatus. The sequence continues at coordinate 74,764 of NW_015150475.1, forward strand.
AACAGCTCCAGACCCAGCCGAACCCGACCCGCCTGCCTTACTGTGCAGGGGGCTGCGGCTACTGTCACCAGCTCGGGTTCGGTCGCTGCGTCCCACACTGGCTCCCTCCCCCTGTCTGCTGGTATCACTGGACCAGCCCCAGAGCTGACGGCTCGGTTCTGCTGCACTATAATCGACCAAAATCCCAGACGATTTTGAAATTCCCCCTCGACATTTTGTTTTATGTATAAAAAGTAGGACATGTCCGGGAAAAAGAGGATCTCTGGTCACCCAGTCTTGTGTTAAAAACTCAAGTTGTTAACACAAGACTTTCCTTCTCATTGCAAGACGTCCACTAGGGTCAGGTGTGACAACTTGAATGAAATCGTCGGAAAATTTATTTCACCATCCTACGATGTCCTCAATTAAGGTCAGTCTCTTCCCACTCCCAGTGCAAACAGCGTTAGCAAATTGTTGCTTATCCACAGATACTAAAAGTTTTCCGGAATAACATTAACACTAAACAACAGTCATTCACTATGACACAATATAACCGAGACCAGGGAGAAACACACATGAGGAGTAGGTAATGAAGAGAAACCAGGACTGATGAACTGCAGAGGAGTTTTCAGTTGATTGGGAGCAGATTTTGACAGAAGCAGCTAGAGAGGAGCCAAGGGGAAAGGAAAAGGCCACCAGGGGGCAACAAAGAGCAACCGGGAAAGCAGGGCTTAACTGTAACTAGAAAGAAACTTAAATAAGGCTAAAGGGAATGAAACTAATGAATCAAAACAAGGAATAACCAAAGGGAAAACAAGAGGTTAAGAGAAGGAACTGGAAATAACTGAAGCCGTGGAAAACATATGTTAAGGATATGAGAATGAAAAACTAACTAAAACCAGACCACGGAATAAATAATAGCAAAAATGATATAAACCTTGACAAAACAGAATAAAATGAAATTAAGCATAACTGAGACCCCAAAATCAGAACTTACAGAACCAAAAGTGCAGAGTGGCAGATCATGACAGTTCCAGGGTGAGGTTCCGTCACTGCCTTACTGGGAGCCACGTCATTAGCCTAAATATTTTAGTCATCGTAGGGACTTTTAAACCACGTGTGTCTGCCCATTAGCCAGATACCTTAGTCTTTGGGATCATCTAAGCACAGAAACCTCTCCATCCCTCTATGATGATGGTTCAAGGAGGGGATTTTACCCATAGTTCCACACAGCACTCCATAAGTCTTTGTTTTTGCAGAAATCTTTAATTTTCCTAAACAGATTGATTACTTCTTCTCAGATCAGATGTTGGAGCATAGAGGATGTATAATACAAAACCTCTAGAAACACAGAGTGGAATCTTAAGTTTGATTGTGCTTATAACTGTTTGCACTTCTATAAATCAAAGAGGGAGTTCATACAAAATATGTGGAGCAGGTCACCTGGGGCAGGATTCTACTTTACTCTCACACAGGCATAGATACGCTGATCTGTGTGCATGCTCATTAGTAGTAGGTTGAAAAAAGAAAACTTACAGGTACAGAGTGCATTAACTTGTCACATTTATAACAAAACTTATAGATGTGGAACACCTGCTTCATTTAAACAATTTATTTAAAAACCTCTCTTCCATGACCTTTCAATGTAACGGTGCAGGTATCCTTTTTTAATGGTCATAGTATCAATTTCCTTTACAGTAGTATTCAGTGGAAAAAACTATTAACACAGGACAGAGGCAGGCTCCTCTTCCCTGTGTCTTAATTATCCATCCCCCAGGGCTGTCATTAAGGCAAGCCAGACACTGGGACATATTTGGCATTATATTTTTAATGCAACAATAACCGGCTCAGCAAAAAACCACCACAGATTATTCACAGTGTGTCTTGGCTCAGCTCCATTAGCTGTGACACATTATTATACACCCCCCTCCCCAACACCCTATACTTCCCTGCTCATGCTCCACTCCCCCCTTTTTTACTTAATAAAGCCCCATTTATTTCTCAATCTACCTTTTACCCTTTTAGAAACTTCTCTTCTATTTCTTCTCCCAGGAATCAAAACGAGAGAAAATGGCATTTTCATACATATTCTGTCAGTTACCTCATGAGGGTATGTATGTGTGTGCACCTCGCAAGTAGGGCTGACGGTGCATTGTATGTGTACAAGTTGTTTGTGTGCCATTCTGCGTGCAGCAGGAAATTCAAAAACTAGGCCATATCGACCACCCAGGGGTTTGAAAGCTCAAGGGGTACCAAAGCAACATGGTTTAAATAAGAAAAAACATCTCAACCGCCATAAAGAGAGAGAAAATAAAAACACAACATGTGCACATTATTGCACACATAAAGACGCACAACCACATACATTAAAACAGAGACACCCGCTACCATCAGACACAGTCCTGTTATGTTCAAAGAGAAACATCAAATAACCAATCTTACACATTTCTCAGCCAACCTTGTCCTCCTTAATAAACATTCATACTTCATTTATAAGTTCCTCCTCCGGCTTGTAGTGGCTAGCCGCTTTCCTGCAAAGCGGGCGCTTCATTATTGACAGCTCTTGAGAAATGAGCTGCTGCACTATTGATCCATTCACAGTATAATAGATATGAATGGGATAAAATGAACAGTAAAGCTCAACCTCTGATCTTAACAGTGGTTGAAGTGGCACATTTTAGCAGCATGTTTTGGACCAATTAAAAAACACCAGCTTCTTAGAAAAGCGGTATTTTTATGGAGTAGATTAGATCCAATCTGACAGAGTTTGTGGCATTGTAGCATTTTTTATTTTTTTTGCTATTACAGCACTTTAAATTGTCCAGCTACAAAAATGTGATACATATATAACCTTGCTTTCCTTATATAAAAATACTTATGATTGATTGTGTCCCTTTAAACAGGGAGTAATTAAAATATGTTTTATTCCATCTATTTCTTATCACCTAATAATCCTGTTAATGGTTGGATGGGGTTGGGGTCTCTTTTGGCAAGGACTGGGTAGGAAACACCTTGAACAGCGGCCAACAAAGCCAATAATCATTTGTTTGGTCTTGGGGAGGAAAGTTTGAGTGATTGGAGAAAATTCACAAATTCACATGACGAACAAGGAAACTACCAGAGATGTTTTCATTTAGTTTTTTTTTATGGTCCATTAAACACTTGATATCTGCCTAACCTTGTTTCATTATCTCTCATTAGCTCCTAGATTTAGCACTCCTACAGTCCTACAAACCAATCCGCCCAAATCACACAATCAAATTAAAATCACTGCTTACTCCAACATGCATACTTCTGAATGAAGGTAGTATTTTGAAGCTCGAGAAATAGTACAAGTTAACACAGAATTGCCAGTTGCACATCATTAACTTTTACATTACTAGTACCAGAAGGTAATTTTTTTGTAATCATATTAATATATATATATATTTGCCATTGCACTTTGCATTGGAATACTTTCCTCTAATTGGACTATATGTTCTTTGTAAATCAAACATGAAAAACTTGAAACGGGAAGAACTTTTTTCTTGTCTTTGTCAAACTAGCGTCACACACAAATTCATTGTTGAATATTATACTGTTCTGAGAAAACTCCCAGTGATTCTGACTATTTAATTTAAAATATCCTCAAAGGGTAACTTTAACGACCGCATAAAAGTGTAATCTTTTATCAGTCATGTTTACTCAAATAAACAGGACAGGACATAGGGACCCTTTTTTTTCATCATTCTGCTTCATTCTATCTCTATTCTCCCACTCTGCAGAACTTGTTAGTTTAATCTCTAACGTTATGCTCTCTCAGCTTTTTCTCATAGTAGCTTCATCTGTCGTCTGTTCCCGTTTGGCCGTGACACCATCCTGGAGAGAAATATCAGCTGTGCTGCTGCCATCAACACCTTTGTTCATAAATATTCGAGATTGGCCTGTTTTTCAGTGTAGGCCTGTTTCTCTGACTGTGACTTACTATAGGTGCTCTCTTTCATCCTCTGACATGGAAGCTGGCTTGGAGCTCGTCTGCCTGGCCGTGTGTTTCCTGGACCAGGCCGCCTATGGAAGTGGTTGACAGTTGCCTTTTATATCTCTGCTAATTTTTCTATGTCTGCTTCTATATTCTTGAGCCCCAATCGGACTTGGCAGATAGCCGCTCACACTGAGTCTGGTTCTGCTGGTGGTTTCTTCCTGTTAAAAGGAAGTTTTTCCTCTCCACTATCGCTACAAGCATGCTTGTTGTGAGGAATTCCCTTTGAGTCATTGAGTTGATGCAATCAACTGGTTTTCTTTAGATAGAAAACTATGAACCAGTCTGACTGTATGATCTGTTTGAATTGCCTCTTCACAGTGCCTTGAGATGACATGTTGTGAATTGGTGCTATGTATAAAAAAAAAAAAAAAAAGAATTGAAATACTGGTCTGTATTGCCACGATCAAAATCTTATTTAAAAAGAAAAATTTAGAAATTATATGACTGACAGAAATAGTGAGCAATACTGGTGAGAGAACCAAACCCCAGGGAACACCATTGGAAATGAAGCTATAAGAAGATTTTTCATTATAAGGCACTGTAATCCTAAAGCGGTATTTTAACCAGTAAAATTGTTCGGATTACAACATATGCTGAGTCGTGTTTTTCTTATACCTATTCCAGATTTGTAAATTCTTGTTTGGTGCTAAAAGCATAGTTGTGATTAAAACTTGGTAGTGCAGCAGATAATGTGCTTTGGGCAGCTCTAACTCAAATAGTCTTACTATTTTACATGTTAATTGAATGTACTAAATTAATATTACCAACTTCTGTGGTCATGTATAAAAAATACATCAGGAGAAAAGTAGAATACAGTATTTGAAAGAAGGTACTGCAGTCACTCGCCTGTGAGGATGGAAGTGGAACCACAAACCTTAAGACTAATGTGAAACTGCCCCTGCGCTGCATCTAACATAAATCTATGTGGTTGAGGTATTTTCAGGACATCGAAGCACATTACAGCACAAGCACACCCTGCAAATGTTTAACTGTGCCTGACGCAGAGCCAGATTTATCTGACTAACTGATTTGTCATTTCATGGCCAGTCAAGCTGAAAACAAACTGATTTCAATCATCAACTGATCGATCTGTGCTTCTAAAGTGGTTACACCAAATATTGATCATATTCTGTGCAGTGCAATAAGTAGATGATAAATTCAAAGAATTTGAATACAGCAATAATATATGAAATGTTCACAATCTCTATGCAAACATAATAACAGTTTGTTGAAAAATCCTGTTCAGAATAAAAGTTTCTAACCAAAAAAAGAATGAGAAGTATCCTTAAAAGAAATTACGTCCTCAAAAGAAAACACATATGATAAATATGATAAAATACCGTTTTTAACAAATCGGCAGTATTTTTTGAAAGTCTAAAAACTGGTTAAAAAAATACATACATGGAAGTGTGGCATTTACATAAAATGTTTTCGGATCTGAATCAGTCTAACAGAAGAACGGGTCTAATTATCTGTTAGCAATGCTCTTTTTCTATGAGTGTTAGTATGTGTAAAGAAAATATGTCAAATTGAACAATGATATGCAATTACTTTAACTGTTGGCAAATTTGCTTCATATTTAAAGGTTTACATTTTGTTGACTCCAGACTTATTGACATCCCCAGTTATGATTTGCTGGACAAGTGCCTACCTTTATTTTGCTCCTGTGCCGCACATACAGTAGGCAGCCTTTCAAGGAGTTCCCAAAAATTCCTCCCAAGATCACAACTGTAACAAAGCATTGTGTAATTACCAAAGTCTTAAATCCCTTAAAGAGGATGCTTAAATGTAAATTTTTAAAAAATATGTTAAATATGTCCGTGATCTACTATTTTGTTTGGATGCTAGAAGAAAGTAATCTGATACTACCATCACAGACATGTACAAATAATTTTAATGCTACTGGTAAGTTAATAGGAAACGACTTATGTTGATATGAACCCAGGTATGGAATTTCTGTAGGAGAGACTTTACCTAAAAGCCCTAGCGATGTGTTATTTAGCAGGTCTAAAATGTCGACCACATGCTACCTGAATAGCATATGGTCAGAATCATTTATAAATTCTTCACTAGACAAACAATCAGCATTCTTCAATTACCATCTTAGACCCCAAATTTACATTCTATTGACCTGAGTAGAAGAGAACATTAAAGAATATCCACGATTTTTAGAGGATCTGTGAAAATAATCCAAGAGAAATGGTCAATGAGACCTTTATATATGTAATAAAATATACAAGTCATCTCTTTATAATAATAATGAATACAAAAGGTTAGGCACTGGTGAGTTAGTGTTTGCCTAGCAGTTGCTAAGCAGTGCGCTTGTGCTCTGAGAAGGTCGCAAGTATCCAGTTCAAACCCAACAGCCTGCACTCTGGGTCCCTCAGCAAGAACCTTAACACTGCTCCTAAGGTGCTACACAATGGCAGCCCACTGCTCCCCAAGGGGATGGGTTAAATGCAGAGAGTGAATTTCATTGATCTGTACTTGTGACAGTCCAATTACAATACATTGGAAAAACTTTTTTTTCCCCCTTACATCCCAGGTTGTACATTTTCTTTTAAGAAAATCAGTGAGGTTGTGGTTCAATAAAGATTAGGGTGTACCGGAGGGGAAATAAGTGTAAGTGTTAACTTCAACTGAACAGCATGTTGAAAAAAACAAGTGTTGACAAAAGTTATTTTTCAACACAGTTATTTAAAAAAATAAATAAACTTAACATTTTAGATGTATTTGTTCATCTGCCTTTCATATATAAAGTTAAGTGGCATTCTATTCTCAGTTTATACATGATTTGTCTACTCTGCATGTTTTTTGAATTCTTTTTACAGTTTTTAGGTGATCGACTGATGTTGGAAGAGAAGGTTCTCAGTCTCAGCTTTAATTCATTCCAAATGTGTTTTATTGGGTTGCAGGCCAATCCAGCAATCAACACCAAACTCACACATCCATGTCTTTATGGACCTTGCTTTGTTTACTGTTGGAAAAATTGAGGTGGAAAACAAAGAGACCATCTCCAAATTGTTACCTCAAATTTAGGAGCATGGATACCACCTAGTATGCAGGTGGTACTAATAGTTTCTTTCACTGGAACTAAGGAGCCAAGCCCAATTTCTAAAAAAAGGAACCACACCAAACAATGCCCCTAAACCAAACTTCACACATTGCACACTAAAACAATCACCATTATCCTGGCAAACTCCAAACCCTGACTGATTCATTAGGTTCCCTTATTGTTATTCCAGAATGTGCCTTTAATAGACTTTACTTTTGAGACAGAAAGCTTTACACATCTTAATCCAATATGGTTCTACAATATTTATATTGCACTTGCTTATGTATGGCTTAATGCATCTGCTTGACAATATGAGCAAATTCAAAAACTATAAAAAGTTTGGAGGTCTGACATGAATTAGAACTGTAGAAAGTTGACCTCCTCTGCACACTATATTTGTCAGGATCTGCAAAAGATACAAACTCAGAGATACAAAATCATCTATATTTTGTGAGAAATAACTTGTAACTATAACTAGTTACTTTTTAAAAGTAATCTACTTAATGCTGTTAATTCAGATTTCAAAGTAAACAAAGAGTGTAACGACTCAGAACAGAGGAACCCAGTATTCAGACAGGACAGAGAGTGGGATAACTTCAAAAGCATTTACAGTATTAAGGCAACAACAGATAAGAGTTGCAGTGGCTAGGGCATCTGAGGCAGGTCATTCTGGAAAGAGCAAACACAGGTTAGTGAACACAAAAACCTGACAAAGGATGTTCTGAACGTGTGAGTCACTAACCTGGTTTAGAGTACCATCCGTGCCCAGAGAACGATGTAGATACCAGCCAGTCAGCTGACAAGACGCAGCAGTTGCTGCACAGAGGTTACCAGATGGCGAAGCTTTGAAGGACACAGATCTGACAGAAAATCAGATCCAAACAGATGAAGGAAGGCAGGTTAATCAAGAGGGCAGATCCAGGTTCAGTCAACAACAGAATCCAACAGAATCCGACGACAGGTGAGGCAAACAGATCAGAACAGAAACAGACAGGCTTGTAGATCCAAATACAGAAACAGGTCAGGATCAGGCAATGGGAGCAAGTAGATTCACCTGGCATAGGACAGATGAATGAAATGAATAATTAAGCCAGTCATCAGTGCCAAGATCATGACAGAGAGACAAAAAGTAAAGCAAATCTTTAAAACCATTGTAATTTGTTCCTCATATACAGGTGCTGTGCAAAAAAGTCTTGTCTATTCTTAAATAAATAAACATAAAAACTGCTAAGTAACAACACTAAATGCAACCACGAAGGCCCATTTTGTTTTAATGCTTTGTGTCGTAATTTATTATGTGTACAAAACATCAAATAGACACCTGTAAACCTTTCTGCCTAATATACAATCCCTGTTGTAGTGGCTGATGAACGGCTAAACCTACACCACTGATTTAAGTTCAAGTTAGTGCAGCAAGCACAATAGCTGGAATTCGGTTTGGCAGGTTAAAGGCAAGATGGTGTTTTGTGCTAAAAAGAAATTTACTCTTGTATTTTCACACTGTTTTTGGTGATCATTTGCTGACCTCTGTGCAAACATTCTGTGAGAGAAAGAACAGGGAATTCTAAACCCAGTTTGCCCAGAGGAGGCAGCTTTCATGGAGAGAACCAGGCCCCAGACCACGGTAGGGACACACCTCCCAATAAACGGTGAAGATGAAGGCGTCTAAACTTGAACAGCTTTCTGTGGGCTCATACACTACATGTAGCTGTTTAGCCTTTGCTAGTTCCTCCAACCATGTAGAGATCTTCACCACCTGCCTTCTTGATGATGTATTATTAGGACAATTAAACATTGGTAAAGAGTAGGACATCCTCTGCATTCAAACACCCAGAGACACATATAATAAGCTCACTTACAGGCCTAACAGGTGCCAGTTTTCCACACAAATATTTTTTATCACAAATATTTAATCTTAATATACTTTTGCTGTTTAGAAGCCAAGCTTTGGCATGGATATGAGTAAAAACACAGTCACTGCAAGGGAATTTATTACCGATGCATTCCCTGTATCAATTCTTTATGGGTCTAACACCCCACAGTGCTTGCACATCCATGTCTTAAATCAAGTAGTGACAAACATTTGTCCCAAGACTGCATTGCAGCATGTGGAACTGGAGCCCCTTCTATGAAAGCAGCCAATATTTATACACTAAAGGCTTTGCCATGAAACGCTATAAAGCTATATAAAACTCTTACCAGAACATTGACATTAGACATTGTTAGTAGTTTATCATTGTGTTCTCCCTCACAGAAGAACCCCCACATCATCATTTTCAGTTGTTTATTCTGTTTAACTTCAGTCACATAGTCTGTTTGATGCAGTATCACGACTTTAACATCTCTTAGATTTGTGTAGAACCATTTAAAAGAAACAGATGCAGTATCAAGCCACAGAATATGCATTACATCCTTTTTTTTTTTTTTTTTTAGAAATGAATAGGAATGACTAGGTTGTTTCATGTTCTCACAGATGATCAACTCTCAGAAAACTTTGCTCTGAACGACATTGAACTTTGTCTTGCATTTTAGCAGTTTGCAAACATCCTGAGTATGATTTTGGCTAGAATGTTAATACATTATACCTATTTTAATGTTAATATAATAATCATTAAAGAAAAAGATTGCTGACACAAATCAATTCTGATATTTCAGTTTACTTCATGCAAATTTGCACTGATAAACCTCAAGAATCCAGATGTTGATGCAGTTCCTCTGATGTATTTGGCCGTTGTAGCGATGAGCCAGGAAAGGCAGGTCAGAACCTGGCAGTTGAGGGGTCTTTTTACAGACTTTATTATAGTGCCCATGTTATACCAATTTTCCAGAAAATAATAAAACACAAAACATATTTCTGTAATGCAACACCTTGCAAAAATTCTAACCTTCTTTAAATCTTTGAATATTTTTATTGCATCCATTCCTATCTTTGCTGTCTAATTGGGGCCTATCTCTGGCTGTAGTCCAGTGAAACCTAGGGTACAGGTTATCACTTAATATTGTGTTGACATAGAAACAACATATCCCAATGTCTGTAGGGCAAAAAATCTGTGACTTTAAAGTCACAGATTTTTTTTTTCTTTTCAGCAAAAATAACTAGACTAAAGTAAGTGATTTTCCTCTGTTGTAATCATTAAAACATTTTTCTCCATGGTGTCCACTGTTAAGTTGTGTAGAAATAACAGTATAGTGCATACCTGGCTATTTTGTTTCAGTTATATATATATAAATATAACTTTTTTTTTCAAGCTACATTTTTCTTCTGCCTTCAGTCCATGTGTTTGTTGACAAAATATGCTCTGTTTGTCTTATTAATTCAATTAATTTAAATTCAGTTTATTTATATAGCAGCAATTAAAAACACATGTCATCTCAAGGCAATTAACAGAGACAATTCAACCAGATCATACAGTTAGATTGGCAAAAAGTTTTCTATCTAAGGAAAACCAGCTGATTGAGTCGACAGCAATCCCTCACACCAAGCATGCATGTAGTGACAGTAGAGAGGAAAACTCCCTTTTAACTGGAAGAAAGCTCCAGTAGAACCAGGCTCAGTGTGAGCGGCTATCTGCCGAGGCTGACTGGGTTTCAAGAAGACAGAAGGAGACATAGAAAAATAATCAGATACAAAAGGTACTATAACTGTCAACCAGCTCCACAGGCAGCCCTGTCCAGGAAACACAAAGCCAGGCATATGAGCTCCGATCCAGCTCCCAATGCAGAGGATGAAAGAGAGCACATACAGTTAGTCACAGTCAGAGAAACAGGCCTACACTGAAAAACAAGCCAATCTCGAATATTTATGAACAAAGGTGTTGATGGCAGCAGCACAGCTGATATTTCTCTCCAGGATGATGTCACGGCCAAACGGGAACAGACGACAGATGAAGCTACTATGAGAAAAAGCTGAGAGAGCATAACGTTAGAGATTAAACTAACAAGTTCTGCAGAGTGGGAGAAAAGAGATAGAATGAAGCAGAATGATGAAAAAAAGGGTCCCTACTGTATGTCCTATCCTGTTTATTTGAGTAAACATGACTGATAAAAGATTACACTTTTATTCAGTTGTTAAAGTTACCCTTTGAGGTCCACACTGAAAAACAGACAAAGCTCCAACATCTAAAAATAAAGGAGTTGATGGTAGCAGAAAAGCTGATATTGGTGTCAAACAGCCAAAGAGGGACAGACCAGATGAAGCTACTGTGATGAGAAACAGCAGAGAGAGCATAACATTAGAAACTGGACTTATAAATATGATAGAATGGGAGAATAAAGAAGCAGAATGATGAAAAGCATCTATAGCAACATAACTATAGACAAAGCTCAGGATAACCTGATTAAAAACAAATATTAAAAAAAATGCTCCGTTGCATTACAAAACGAATAGTCTCTGTGTTAATGAAAATATAATAAGTGAGTAACAGTTGCGACTTGACAGAACTTGAAGAACTTACTAGACCGAAGCACTGAATAATTCCTAGAAGCGAGAGGATTTTTAATCTGAGCCACTGCAAATTATAGAAAGAAGGTGGTCAGGTTTGATGAGGCGAATTCAACTTTTGGAACTTTTAATGCATCTGGATAGTAAGGCTATGTACTCCCGCATTGATCAACTTGGAAATCTGATTGTTTTTGCAGCTTTAGCACTGCTTCAGTGAACACCAACATTCATATTGTATTCTGAGTGTTACTTATGTCTTATCCCTCTTGGCTGCCAATAATCTTTATGCTTATTTACAGCTGATCTTTAATATTTTCTCTTTCTTCTCATACCTTTGCTCCATGTTGCAGACATCTTCATTCCTTCTCCGTTTGACATGATGCGTGCCCTCTCTCTTGTTTACTCATAAATAACATGTACAATATTGTGCCTAATGTGTTCTTCTTGTGGTAAAAAGTCGTTTTACCAAGAAATAGGGCAGAAACTAAGGGTAAAATAAAAAGCAAAAAAGGGAAGTTAAAGGAAAGACCTTTATTTGCAACTTGAATTAGCTGATTAAGAAATTCATTAGTGCATATTATGTGACTAGTCCCCTTTAAGTAGAGCAAGCAGATGTGACATAATAAATCATAAAAATACAAATCCAAGCCTTCGGCCAAAGTGTAAGCACCACAAAGAAAGAGTGCTTTAAAGACAAGCAAAACTAACACACTTCAAAAAATCATAAAGAAAAAAGTAGAATGCAAAGGCAGGAGGCAGAGTTCCCCCTGTGGTTTAAGATGTTGTGCATGTATTCCTTAAGGAGCCTTAAGGTCCCCATTTTATTCTCCATTAATGAGATAAGTACGCTCTGGGAGGCAACAAGGTTTATTGGAAGGTTGAAACAAAAAATCAAAGAAGATGAAGGAAAATGATTGGAGAGATGGAGAAATCATAAGACAGTTTGGGGAAAATACCTACCTGAACACAAACTTTATATAATTAGGCAGAGAAAATCTAAACATTTGCATCAGAGAACACCCAAAAGGTTGTAACTGGATAACCTTGTAAAGTGAAACCTTGTAAAGTGAAAACATGGTGGTTATCATAGGTGGTTTCCTTACTAAGTTTGGGATGAGTCACAGGTTCATAGACATTAATTACTCTGGTGACGTACCAACTACTCAGAGAACGAGAGCAGATGTTTGCAACATTTACATATCCCACAGGGACTGGATAGAAAAAGTAGTAGGGAGTTAGAGGGAGATAGCAAAAGATATGGCAAGGACCGGGTCTGGTGAGGGGTGAAATATGGCCTGCGCCATCTTTATTAGTCGCCACCGTCAGGTAGCGGCAGCCTATGGCCACAGCGGGCGGCTGTGATAGGAAATCCCATATTGCTTTGCAAGGAGTGCTCTCTGCCAAAAGCATTCCGGGATATATCTGCCTCTTCTGAGGCCTTTCTTTTCTTTTCATACACTTTGGAGACTCATTTTCTCTTATGACTATTGGCTATTTTCCAAGATCCACGGTGAGAAAAGTGAGCTTCAATGACTGAAACCGTAGCACACCATCCATATGCCTGAAATTGCGCATGTGCAGAAAAGGATAGCGAACGGGACAGGCACGTAGGACAGCTTTATGTAAACATATCACCAGAATGATTGACAATTAGGAAAACCACTTATTCAGATGATCCTCCCAGAAGTAAAAGATAATCCTCTATACAGTACCTTTAAGCTGAGAAATACTGAATGCATACTGTAAGAAGATTCACTGATAGTCTGTATGTTGGACCCTCGTCATAGATGTCATTACAGTTAATCACTTTTGTTACCACAGCTAGAAAAATACAAAAACTTCTTCTAAACAGTTATTACTCTAAAGGGAAGCCATTAGCCACCAATTCCTAATTCGCAAGCGGTCAGAGCACAGCAGACACATTACTACTCCTCAACAATAACTTCTCTGTTGCCTTCCTTAGGTTCTTCCTCAACATATTTCATGAGCTGACAATATTAAGACTATACTGACCAAGAAAAGGGTCACTTTGATTTCAAAGACTAAATCATAACAAACTATTAGCATACAGCTGTAAGAATAAGGCTAATCTACAGCTTTAAAATTTTAGTTTCTGTCATCTCAAAATCTCATCTCAACATCAGCAGTCATGTTAGGAAGTACATTACAGTACTGGAACTTAAGCAAAATCCTTCTTGCATTGTTTTCTGTAAAGCCAAACATTATTGCTTAATGTTTGCCTAAAAATATATATGTAGATTTTCTTATTTATATATCCTACACATCCCTTTTATATTATGAATCAAGACAATGTTTTGTGTATGTTTGAAGTAGAATGAACATTATGATTTCCATTAAAGAAAGATAGAAAAGTGTTGACACTCTTAGATGTAATTCAGTGAAATTGCCTTCAGAGAAAACAAACAAACAAATGTTTCAGTTTTTGGTTAGAAGTTGGTCAGAGAACTTTATTAAACCAGATTATGAAAATGCTGTGTGTTTAAAGCCACATTTGGTTATAAAACTGTCTAAAAACAATGTTGAATTTAGCATGTGAAACTAGAGATAATATGGCAAAACCACAAACCTACCACAACTTGGCTGCCCATTTAAAGGAAATGAAGAAAAAATAAAATCTCAATGGTCCACAGTGGGAAAATTCAGACATCCTTACAGCATAAAGAAAAGGTAAGCAGGAAGGTTAGACAAGGACAGTATTAGGAAACATCTGAAAGCCTTTTTAATGGGGCACTTCAAAGAAATAGCCTTTTTCAAGAAGGATGAATTTTTGTCATTTAACAGTAAAAAAACTGTGTTGAGACATCAGCTAAAAATACACATGTACTGCATGGACATAAAGCAAATGCACTCAAGACAAGTTTATGTTCAAGAACAAAGCAATTTGTAAGGACGCTGAACCCTGGACACAATATTCAGCAGACAAACTGAATGTTTCAAGCAAGTTTATAGAAATAACAAAAAGAGGACGATGGAAACTCCTCCGAACAGGTTCTCGCATTCTCTGGTAGAGAGCTCAGTCTGATACTGAGAGAGGAGAAACCCGGGGGGAGATTGTCCGCCGTTTGCGTCGTTACCAGCCGACATGGAGCAGGCAACAGTGTCCGTAAAGGATAATCCAAAGCTGAGATCCAGACCAGAACAATTTCAGAAAACAGGAGATCACAGAGCCGAAGAAGCATCCAGGGAGAATCCAAGCAGAGGTCAGTAAAACAGTCCAAGTCCGGTAACCAGCAAAGTCCAGGCAGTCAGACCAAAAATCAAACTGAGCAGAAGAGACAGGAAAAAAAGGCAAAAACCGAAAATAAATGGGCAAAAAGCCGGTCAGAATTTAACAACACAGACAACTTACTTTGAATGCTAGAGTTAATCACACCGAAACAGCTTGAATAATCTGGTGCTGATGGCAGGAGAGCAAACAGCATAAATAGCTGCTGGGACCAATCAGCTGCAGGGCCAATTAGGCAGTTGAGCAGGAGCAGATGGAAAAATCCAACCATCAGCACCAGGATTATGACACAATTAGGCTATTTCAAAAAATTAAATCCAGAAGTCCTTGATACGGGTTGCAATTATGTAAAGAAAATGGCAAAGATGTGGAAAAAGGTGCTCTGGTATTAGATGAGACCAAAATAAAGCTTTTTTAACTGAACCATTTGTGGGGGGACATGGCATGAAACTGCCCCCTGTCCACGTGCCAAATGTGTACAATGTTTGTGATTGGAGGGTGAAACTGTCAATCTACCTGCCTTGTTGGCAGGTAGCCAATAAGATCACATAACACTGAGCAGCTGTTGAACAATCACATAGCATGGCTTATTTTTTTGTGAAGCAATCCCTTCTCAGAATGTGGGGAGTAGAGACTCTAACCAACCAAAAGCAAGATTAGAAGGAAAAAAAGAAATTTTGATATGAAGAGGAAAGGGATTGCAGGGTTCACGACTGGCTAGTGTCACAACAGAGAAGATGCACTGTTGGTTTGGCGTATGCATGGCTCGGAGAAAGCGATATGGGACCAGACCTTGTGGTAAACCCAGATTCTGCAGTGGTAGTGGAAGTTGTGGAAGAAGAGGTGTCTGCTGAAGACCCTCAGTCTATCCTCTGTGAAAGGGTTTTATTCCATTGTTGCCTGACATGGTTTAGATTCCATTAATTACATTGTGGTTTTTGTGATTATTATTATTATTATTATTTTAATTATTCAGTCAAAATATCAGACTTCTCTTGAAAAAGAAAATAAACTTATAATATGTACATAGTTACAAATACCATTGTGTGATTAAGGTAGTGTAAAAAACTTGAATTGAACCTACTGTAGATAGGAACATCAGTGGGATGATCTACTGTTTGTATTTATGTTATTTTCTATTGTTGTTTTATGTGTGTGTGTGTGTGTGTGTGTGTAAACATGTGTGTGTGTGTCCTATCTGGAAATGTCGCAATAGGAATTGTTTTCTTAATGCCAGATAGACATTTTACTCTCACAAGTAGAGCATTATCACTTTACCGTTAACGCTCTGCTTGAATTATACACATATATAGCTTTATTATGATTTATGTAGGGGATAATTCATGTTAGGTGGATACTACAAAAAAGGCAAAAAAGGTGAAAGAGAAGACAAAAGACAGATATTGAAAAAGCTTCAGTCTGCTTCGTCACCTGCAAAGAGAAATATAAAAAGAACAGCACAACCAACTGATATAGAACTACAGATACAACACAGCAACATACAGTATTTAATCAATCAATTTTCTATTATAAATGCTAGTCACACTAACTCTAGTGATAAATTAGATTAAGTTAATTAATAACCCAACAGAAGTATTTTCTGTGACGCTCACCTTTCTTTTAGGCGTGACAGAATTGGGCTGGTAAAAAAAAAAAAAGAAAAACATTCGGAGACTTTGGCTGGTGTTCATAAAGTTAACTTTGGGTCCGTGGGGAACAACTAAACGTGTACATTGCCCTGTAAACATCATCTTCACTATAAAATGAGAAGATTTACCATTTCTTCACTGTGAATAAATGGTTGCTGCTTCAATATGGTCAGGGGATACCTTTCTGCAACAACAGGGAACTCTGCAAGTTTATTGTATTTAGTGTAAAATACAATTGTGTGAAAATGGTTGGAATTAAGTTTGCAGTTAATTGTACACATATAAAAAAAAATGAAACACTTTGTTTTTATGTAAATTTAACACATAAACTCTTCACATACACACACACTCTTCTACAGCTTTTTTATTTTTACTGCAGCCTTCCACATGTGTTTTTGCTGTGACTGGGGCAGTAATTTACCATCAGGAACAGTTTTCATTGAGGGAATTTCCTAATGAGAATTAAACCACCCTCTCTGGGAAGCTAATCGTCTGCTTCTATGTAACAGACTAGGTCACTGGTTTGCAGCCCTGTTATTTACTGGACGTGAGGGGACGGTAAATGAGATAGTTCTGTCAATCACAAAGACTTCGTTCATGACAAGCAGGTGGCCATGGTGATTGTGGTGGAGGGGAGTGCATTGGTCTCTAGCGAACAGTCTCTTTCATTCTTAGTCATCAGAAACTGCACTCAGTTGAACTGCAGAAACAGAAGATAAAGCTTGGCATTAAGAGTTAAGTGGCTTTAAAATTTAACAGATATTTTATTCATGCAACAAAAAAAAGAATGATTTCAAATATGCATGACTCCACTGAGTATACAGTACTGGCCACATCATTGGCGCTCATGGTAAAGACTGGGGAAAAAAATCTTAAACATAATTATTCTTTTATTGCAGTAGCGTAGTCTGGAACTGAACTTTCAGAAAAATTCTAAATTCAAACTAATTGTGTTTAATCAGGGGGGGGGGGGAAGAGTTCTATGTAACAAAATCTCTATTATTGGTTATCCCTAATAATCCCCCTAAATTAAACCTAACTGACCATTTTATGAATTTATTCTCTAGTATTTCTGTAATTTTTGGCCACTTTTGTTATTAGCCATGACCTTTTTCTCTTATTGATATTAAGATTATGTCACACAAAGAAACCTTGTTTTGGCATCCACTACAGACAGACCAGCAGCAAAGGAAAGGACAAACCAGCAGCATATGAAAAAAAAAGAAATCTAATAAGTCTATCTATCTAAAAAGCACTTGCCAAGCTGTTGTTTGGAAGGCATGACATAAAACTAACTGTACAACACTGAAAAAAACAACTCATACAGTAAGACTTACTTAAAATAAATTCTAAGCTGCAATATCAAGTAACACTCTCTTGCTAGTATCAATTGAATTTTACATTCCATAAGACATGACAGTTGTGAAGATATTAAGAACATTTATTTAATTACCGTACATCCAAGTTGAAAGTTAGATTAATTTAAACAAGTTAAGAAAGTGTACTTGTTTTTCATAGGCACAAACCACCTTTTACTCAAAATTTTAAGTAAATCTGTAGTATTTTCTGTTATAACTAATTAAGTAGATAGTAATTATTTTCTTGTGCTTGACATACATTACATTAAAAAAGTTTTAATTTTAATTCAGAAACTCTAGTTTTAACTGAAGCTTAAAAATACAGAATAGAAATTATGACGAAAATCATTTATCGCACCATTTATCCTTTTTTCAGATGACACTGCTCCTAAACTTCAAAGAAACAACAACTTCAAGTAGATTTGGTGAAAAGAAAAGGATTAATGTGCAGAAAAAAACCCTCTTGAACACCGTTAAGTGCATGCAGGATCTGTGATGAGGAGGTGATGTTTCTCATCCAAAGGCCCTCAAAATCCTTGCTATTTAGAACCATCAGTACCAAAAGATTTTGAATTAAGATGGGGTGCACTCTCTCTGGAAAATAAAAGTGGGTTATATTTGGGTCTTCTAGCAAGATAATTATTGAAATTCTTTGGCCATATTTAGCACCAGAAAAAAGTCAACTTTCCTCAATGACCCTCTTTGTTTCCAGGCCCAACTTTAGGGATAAGCTGCGAGACAATCAAGAAAGTTTCTAAGCATACATTTTATGCCTCTGCTGTTAAAAAATTTATTATGATTTAGAATTTGGGTTTGATCTATATACAGCATACTGATCTACCCAAAGTAACTAACTGTCTGAAGCTAGCCACAAGCTACACACCTTAATACTGCCATTTCTGTAATATCTTTTACTTACATTTCCTCTTCTTAGGTGGGTTAATAGTTGTTGTTTTTTTTGCTTTTGGATAAAACATCTTCATAGGATCTCCTGAATTATTTGGCTTTTTTCCACCTCTGTCCTGTTTGTTTAATATCTTTCTGATCTACTTTTTGGATTTCTTATGAAAATTTCATCTTCGATTTTCAACCAGTTTATGCCATTTCTAAGCAGTGAAAAGTAGAAACCGTAGATAAACACAAAAAACCTATAACCTCTTTCTCTAAATCATATTTTGAATGAAAATATTTTTGCTGCTAAACTGTCTACTGCCTCTAGTCACTTTTACATAATTTAATTTTTGGTAAAATACATTAAAGGTAAAATACAAAAGTTTTATAAAGATAGGTGAATAGAATCTAAGAGACAAGGCTTTAGATTCGCAGCACAGTACAGGTATACATTTATTAGAACTTAATTGTTTGGTGTAATAAATGAAGAAAACCTTTTAGGACTTTGAGGAAGACAGTTTTTGTTTTATGCCTCAACGACCATGTTGATAGAGACTACTTTCCAGCTATTCCCAGACAAAGAGGACAACGTGGCTTTACAAATGCTGAGGCAAAGACTGTAAGATTAATGCCACTATAAGCGTGGGAATGAAGGATCATAATATGAGGAGTTAAATTAATCAGTGTAACAAGGGTAATTGAAATAATGAAAGAGATGAAACCACTGTTAATCATTCACAAATCCTCAATGGCAGAGCGGACAAGTTTCAAGGCAACTGAAAGACCAAACCATCAGTCAGTTTTATAAGAGAATTATCTAAAAACAAAGATGCAGAACAACCTTTATGTTTTATCTGCAATAATTTGTGATTCTCAAAAATGATTCATTTGTTACTGAATTGTATCTTTATTAAAGTGAAGTCCAGTAAATTTGATTGATCCAAATAAGGGATTTTACTAACCTGGCAAGCCAGGTTGATATTGGGTTGCACTCTGGTTTAGTCCTACTCATTATTTATGTAGGACTACTTTGGGGTTTTTATTTTTGGTGAAAGGCTGGACATGTAGCACAGTATTTCAAGTTCATTGGGTAAAGCAACGTCTTGTGCCCAGCCAAAAAATTTTATTTGGCCAATCATCATAAAAAAATTTAAATAGGAACTCCTTGAGAAATAACAACTGTTTCTGTTCCAGTTATAACAATGAAATAGTGGATTCTGAAAAAACAGATATGCTTCTCAGTGCTCCCCACCAATAGAACTGAGGAAGCCTCTTAGATGAAAGGCTTGTCCAGTTACATCCAGTTGCATAAACTAAACTTGCCAATAATGACAACCATTGAGCCTATATATTGTGGTAAGGGTGGACTATGACAATAAT
Organism: Cyprinodon variegatus; assembly: GCF_000732505.1. Classification (NCBI taxonomy): domain Eukaryota; kingdom Metazoa; phylum Chordata; class Actinopteri; order Cyprinodontiformes; family Cyprinodontidae; genus Cyprinodon; species Cyprinodon variegatus. Next base: position 94,785 of record NW_015150475.1, read on the forward strand.
GACATTGAAAGCAAAGGAACTGATTAAAGATTAGGGACAACTAACAAAACCTGATCTAAGAGAAAAAAAAGTGAAAAAAGAAAAAAAAAACAGAAATAGAAAACCAAAGCACCCAAAGATCAGAACACTTTATGTCTTTCATAATGTCTATACATAATTGTGGAGTGATATGGGCACTCTTCAATATATCAGCTTAATTTCAAAATTAATAAAATATTTCTCAAACAACTGTTTTGTTGCACTTAACTTGATGATAAGGGTCCTTATAAAGTTTGTATCCTTGAGCTGTTCCCGAATTCCGGGGTCACTTGAGAAAGTAATTACTTGCTCAAACACTCAAACAATACATTTGCTTAAAGGCTACGTTCACATTGCAGGCCTTTACACTTAATTCCGATTTTTTTTGTGTGAAATCTGATTCTTTTCCGTTGCCATTCACATTTCCATATATATGCGACTTCTATATGATCTCCTTTGTGAACTGCGTTCATCCCCCATGAGCAGTAGAGGACGCAATGACATCACAGGCCAGCTTGCTCTGTGTTAAAGGAAGTAAACATGGATGGTAATGCCAAAGCACATCTAGTGATCTTTCCCAACCATAAAAACACAATCTATTCAAGATGGTTTAACATAAATACTGCTCTCCGCATCATCAACCGCCATGGTTGCTGTTTTTCTTGCCGCTTCTTCATTGCAAGACCCATAATAGTGACCTTTGTTGGGTATTAATGACATTCAGGTCAGATTAAATCGACCTGGCTGTTCAGACACATTTGAAAAGATCTGATTCAGGACAACATAGCCAAATGGCCTGAGTCGCATTGGAAAAAATCTGATCTGTGTCTTTCGGACAGCCATGAAAAGATCAGATACAGGTCGTATATGGGCCAAAAAATCTGATTTAGGTCACTTCAGGCTGCAGTGTTTTTAATTCAGTTTTAATTCCATTTTTTTAATGCAAAGTTTTACTTCAGATGCCCTTTCTAGCACAACCTGGACCTAAACCTGAGTCATTGCTTTTGTCATGGTTTTGGTTCTGTTTGTGAATTGGCGCTATATCTAAAAGAATATTATGTTCAACTGTATCAAATGCAGCACTGAGATCCAACGGGACGAGCTCAGATGCAAGTTCATTATCTGAGGCCATGAAAATATCATTAGCAACCTTCACCAGAGCTGTTTCAGTGCTATGATGAGCTCTAAAGCCAGACTGAAACTCTTTAAAAAGTTCATTATGGTGTAAGTGATCGCACACTTGTTTGGTACCTACTTTCTCAAAAATTTTAGATAAGAAAGGAAGATTGGATATAGGTCTATAATTGACCAAGTATTCTGGGTCAGGAGACGGTTTCTTAAGCAACGGTTTAATTGCAGAAACCTTAAAAGCCTTTGGTACATATCCCTGTAACAGAGATAGATTAATCACATCTAAAATGGAGGAGGAGATCAAAGGGAATACCTCCTTAAATAACCTCGTTGGAACTGGATCTAACATACAAGTTGAAGGCTTAGATGAAGACAATAGTTTTGCTAACTCTAAAAGTTCAACTGGATCAGGTTTAGATTCCATGACTATTTCAGATGCCTCCCCACCCTCCAGAAATAAACCAATTGCGGATAGATGCGTGCTAATGATCTTATTTTTTAATAAGATCAATCTTATTTATAAAGAATCCCATAAAATCATTACTGCTAAGAGCAGGTGGAATGGACGGTTGAACTAAGCTATAGCTCTGGAAGAGTTTGGCAATTGTATTAAAAAAGATATCTAGAATTATTCTTATTCTCCTCTATTAATGAGGAGAAATATGCTGCTCTTGCTTTACAAAGGGTCCTCTTATCCAGCAGTAAACTATTTTTCCAGACTAGGTAGGATAAGTCTGTGGAGCGATATTTTCTCACCAGTTTCCTGGCATTTTGCTTCAAGGTGCACGGCTCTGCATTAAACCAAGGAGCAAACTTTCTATTTTTAACGGTTTTCATTTTCAAAGGAGCTGCGTTGTCTAATGCAGTACGCAGAGAACTAGCAACCCCATCAACAGAATCATCAACCTGTGAAGGGGACTAAACTAAGCTTTTGCGCTCTGAAGCACTGCTCAGTGACAGAGAGAAGAGAGAAAGTGAAACAGATTCTTTACAATTTATAAGTGCACTATCTGATAATGATCTGCTAAAATTGAACCTTCTTTTGGGGTAGGAGAACTCTGTTAAAGTAATCCTGAAGGTTATTAAGAAGTGGTCAGAGAGGACAGGGTTGTGAGGAAATACTGTTATTTCTTCACATTCTATGCCATATGTCAGCATAATGACCAAAGTATGGTGATGAGAATGTGTGGGACTATTCACATTTTGAACAAAGACAATAGCATCTAAGATAGCATTAAAGGCTGCTCTTAAGCTATCACCTTCAATGTCAGCATGGATGCTAAAATCTCCCACTATGATGACCCTGTCAGTGTTTAATATCAAATCAGAGAGGAACTCTGAAAACTCATCTAAAAACTCAGAGTAAGGACCCGGTGGATGATACAAAGTTACAAAAAGAAGAGATTTTCTTGCTTTGCAATTTGGATGATGGAAACTAAGGGTTAAATGTTAAAAAGAGTTGTAATTATTAACTGCCTTAGGAGTAATCAGTAAGTCAGACCGAAAGATTGTTGCTACTCCTCCTCCTCGACCAGAACTTCTGAGTATGTAAAAATTGAAAAAGCTTGAAGGAGTTGCCTCATTTATGCTCACATAATACTCTTGCTGCTGCCAAGTTTCTGTAAGGCAAAACAAATCAATGTGATTATCACAAATCAAGTCATTAACTAGCAGACTTTTAGAGGAAAGATATCTTATGTTAAACAGACCACATTTAATCGTTTTAACTTTTTCCCCAATTGGAGTTATTTTAATTTTAATTAGATTATCATGATTTGCCAATCTATTAGATTTTGGTAGTGGGCAAGACACTGTCTGGATGGAGTAAAGAGTGGGTAACAGTAGAGAATCTGAAGAGACTTGTGTTTAACTACGACTCTGTTTCCTGGTAGCTTTACAGTCAGAAACTGCATCCTCTTCACCTTTGAAGCACTTGATGGATCCTTGTAACAGTTTCTTAAATGTCCAACTCCTGATTGATATTTATATAAACAGAGCTAAGGAGGACTTACACATATAACCTTACATGGGTTCCATAAATACCAGCAATAATTATTAGAGCTAGTTTTTTATCATGCAAGCTTTGTCTTGCGTAAGATCATATAAGAATAGAATAGAATAATAGTAAATGAAAACTGACCTTCCTCTAAATAAGTGGTGATAACATAACCAAGAGCACAAAAATAGAAAATTAGTTTGTGTTATTATTGTATTAATCAAATATTATGGTTCTGTATTTTTACTCTTTTTCTGACTTCAAAAATGTCAAAAGCAGATAAGTCTTCATAACTTTAAAGATGGAACTCAAATTATCTTCATGGGTTATTGGTCTCCATATGAGCCCTATAAGCATTGATTTTTAAATCTTCGCTGGAACCCAATGTCCTGCATGTTTTAGATGTGTCTCTGCTCCAGCACAGCTGCATCAAAGCGTTGGACTCCTTCCTCAGCAGCCACCACGGGCCACAGGGGTCTGCTAATAATCCATTTATTTAAGTCAGATGTATGGAAGCAGGGGAATACTCAAAACATACAGGAGAGAGGGCCCTGATAGTAGTTTTTCCTCTGTCCAAAGACTGAGTTTGTACTAAGATATAACTTGTTCCCTTCTATATGAACTGGTTCTGGGGCTGGTGGAGAACATAAGAATTGGCATGACATGCATATTACAGTACCCCTAGTTTAATTAGATTGTAAGCTTTTTTCACAGAACTTGGGCAGTTTTAATTAGAAAAAAGCAATATAACTGTTACTCCATTATTTGAGTAAGCGACATGACAAAAAAAGATTATTTACAGTATCACAAGCCAGTCTTTTGAATTTTATAAGAACCTGATTAGATTTATTTAAAATAAGGAATAGTACAATGGTAAAATAATACTGTATAAAGAATATTATTTCAGTGGGTTCTAACTATGAGCTTAGTTCACACTAGGGAAATGGTTTGTTTCAATAAGATGAGATTAACTCTCTACCTGAATCTGCTACTGTAATAACAATTAACAATACTTCCTGCAGTGTTCAACAGCCAACAGCTACAATAACGCCTCTTCAAGTTCAAGTATCTTTTTTTTTTTTTTTTTTTGACCAACATACGTTAGAAGAACAAAAATATTATCAGTTTTATACATTGTCAAATTTTGCGTGTGAATGTTATGCTTTTTAGATTGTTGTTACATTCCCAATGTGGATGGTTAATTTTTTCACTGTTCTACATTGAAGTACAGGGTTGTGTTGTTCTAGGCCCTGCTTCTAGAATGGGTGCTGCTTCTCAAGCTGGTCATCAATTACCTGCACATAATCTAATGGCTGTGAAATTTCACTCTTGCCTCTTGGCCACTTAGCTGCCATACACTCCTGTTTATTGTACAGTCCATCGCAGTCTGTAAGATGATCTAAATAGCAAGAACAATGAGTTGACCTGATTCAACAAATTTAGTTTTTCAAAATGCAGACCAGTAGGATTTAAAGAAGCTCTTATTAAACCAATGAACAAAAGACATTGTTATTTTCTGTATGCCACTTATAACTTAATTCAAGGAACATTTCCCATACTTCATGTCTTTCTATTTTTTTGCTTTTACTAAGTATAATAGAGACAAAACTGTAGAGCAGTGGATGCTAAAAAACAAACAAAAAACAAACCAAACCAAAAGAAATTGTATACATAACTAAAAATCAGCAAATAAAAATGAAAAGGGACAATAGTTCTTACAATTTCATATCTGTTTTCTTTCCATTCAGATGTCCTGTGCATTCAGGATCTCTATATTGCTTACTGATTAGCACAAACATGAAATAGCTATTATGACCACAGCTTTCAAAACGTAATCCGTAATTTGAATGAGAAAGTTATTCTTTAAATTCGTAAAGTTTAATTCATGATATCTATATTTCTTCCAAGAACGTTGGGGTTCAGCGAGGATCCAGTGTCTTCTCACAGCCTTTTTGTTAGTTGCTATAAAGATTCCATATAAAAAAGCATCAGAATGCATTTCAGTCAAAAGCTTGTTCTGTTTAAATAATTTAGAATATGTATTATATTTTAAGCTCTCAAAGTTTTTTGTCTACCAACTCTTAGCCTGTTTCTCAATGACAGGTCCATTGAAGTCTGTGCTATGGCCAGAAAAAAACAGGACATTGCTTGGGTTCTTACCCCCTTGACAGCTAATGGAAAATAGCCATACACATTACCATAAGGTAACATTTTAAAATATATTTTTTAATCGACTGACAACACATCTAATAGCTTTGGTGACCTAATTTTGTCAAGAAGTTTTATTGAGTTTAGTGCTTCAGGGCTCTGAATGTTCTGTCTCCTCAAGTTTACAGCCAATGAATGATGTCATTTGTTAAGGAATCAAAGACAGTTACAGACCATTTGCAAATTGTGGGGGAGTGACAGGCGGTTATCCAATCTGCCTCTAGTCCCACCCATCTTCTGGTATTATTAAAGGGACCCTAGTTCAATAAACTGTTTATAAAGGGGAATGTTGGCCCAGTGCTTAGATCACTCTGCTTGTGCTCTGAGAAGGTTGCAATTACCTGGTTCGATCGCTACAGCCTCCACTCTGGCTTCCTGAGCAAAACCCTTAACCCCTGATTGCTCCCTGGGTGCCATACAATGGCAGCCCACTGCTCCCCAAGGTGATGGGTTTAATGCAGAGAGTTAATTTCTCCATTGTGAGATCAATATCTATTCTTCCACTCTGCAGAATCTGTTAGTTTAATCTCTAACGTTATTTTCTCTCTGCCTTTCCTCTTTGGCTGTGACACTACCCTGGAGATAAATATTTGCTGTGCTGTTGCGGTACACACCTTTGTTTATAGATGTTGGAGATCGGTCTGTTTGTCCAGTGTCCTGTTTCTCTGACTGTGACTGGATGTGCTCTCTTCATTCTCTGACATGGGAGCTGGCTCAAGGCTCATCTGCCTGGCTGTGTCGTGCCTGGACGG
>NW_015150475.1:101210-114579 GCF_000732505.1 Cyprinodon variegatus
ATGACATGTGTTGTGAATTGGCGCTATATAAATAAACTGAATTGAATTGAAAGGTGAGTTTACGGTGTGGAGACACTCATATAGCTAAAAGAAAAGAAAACAATAAGGCTGCAAATTCACAAAACAGCAATGGATTGTTTGATTTAAGCAACATTTCAAACACAAAGGTCAATGATTTATACAGTGCCGTTTTTCGTTATTGGGTCCCCCGACAAAAGTTTATGAGAAGCCCTAAAATAAATTTTTGTTTAACAGCAATGATAAATTCACAATGAAAAACCAGACAAAATGGCATTTTCAGTGTTCGAGAAATTTGCTGTTGTTTTTGGTAAACTATATTTTTCTATATTTATTAATTGCAAAAGCCAAAATCAGTGGGGTAATTCTAATTTTCTAATTTTCCATATCTTAGCTCATGGCAATCCCTCCTCATCACAGAATGCAGAAGTTAGTTAGAAATATAGAAGAAAATATTACTATTACTATATAATAATATTTTCTACTACAACCCTTTCCGAAATCTTTCACTGACTAAAGAAGCCATCCACGTCTACCAGTTTGAATAAAAAAGTTCAGAAGTCCCATTTCATAAGTGTTACTACATTATATGTTTGTTTTTCCTTTTAAAGTCTGTTTGTGTTTGGTGCTGCTCAAATGCATTGACTCCGGTGGGATTAATAAATAAAGTCTAAGTAAGTTCCTGCAACCTACAGTTAAGCTAACATGAACAGCAGTACGTTCTGCATTGTTCACTGTTTTTTTAAACTAGGTTCACTTATATATGGTGAATGATTTTATAGAGGACCTAGAGAGTCACTGAAAAAGAAAATCAGCCATTTCACATTTAATGTTTGTCAGGGACCAAGCAGTCAGGCAAAGGACAAAGGCATAAAAAAAATAAAAATAATAAAAAAAAAAATCATCCATTTATTCTTCCAAAGTACTAATAAACAAAAGACTGAAAATTCAGAAAAAAATGGGCCCAAAATAAGATATCATCAGACATTATTTTTCATTTTTGTTTTTTTAATGCTAGCGATGAGTGGATCACTTGCACTGCCACAGCCATACCTGGGCTGCCTCTGCCTACACTGGCAACCTTTTATTTCTCTGTGATACCTGACGTAATACATTGGTCAATGATGTCTGTAAGTTGGAGAGTACAAGGAGCAAGGAGGGCAAGGAGTAAACCTAAATTAAATAGGAAATCTGTGGAAACAGACACTGGTAATTGTACAAAGATTGGCAGCTTTTTAAGTAAAACAAGCTCAAGTTTGATGCATGAGAAAAACATCGATAAAATGCATAAGGCAAGATGTTGAACTTTGCCTGCAAACCACTAAAAAGGTTAATTATCAAGTCACTGCATTTTGTGATGTTGCAGCACATAATATAATGTTATATAATTTAAATAATTACATAATGCAAAACCAATTAAATAACCAAATTTATCTTAGGAAGAGTATGGTGTAGTTTGGTATGCATGGAAGCATGACAAATCTTTTTCAAATGTTACTTACTATCAGAAGCAAAACCATTAGTAATGATGGGATTCATTCCTGTTAATATAGAAGAAACAGGTGCTGTTATGCTGTGTGAACAAACGAGCATAAGTACTAAATGCCTTCTGTACCTGACCCATTCAGATAAATCTGAATATTAAGGCCTTGAAATATCTTACTTGTTTAAAATGTGTTTTTATTTCGAATGCGCTAAAAACTTAATGATTACTGTTTTTTATATGATGGAGATCCAGGTGAGTCTAGAGCAACTGGTGGAAGTGTGAAATATTATTTTCAGTTTATTTTATTTCACTTCTTTGGTTTCGAAGGATGAAAAGGATATGTTAAAAAAAAATAATGTTATGAATTTAGAAATCTGGATTGTAAAGCAACCCTAACTTCTATAGTATTTTGGAAAAAATACACTAAATTAAAAGTCTTTACTTTGAAGTAGTAGACTTAAACATTACGTTTACAATTACATGTTTTTTATTAATAATAAGTCATTACCTTAAGTGGGCCTGTGGTGAGAAATTTCAGGGCTGAAAATGTGTCCCGCTCCGGCCCTGTACTATGGTATATTTCTATGGTGTATGGCTTATTCATTTCATACGGGCTGCCACAGATCTGTAAGAACAGCCTGTTATGTGCTTTATTCAAAAGAGGAAATGTCCTTGAAATACATTTTTCAACGGGATGCGACCCAAGACACACCAGTAAGACGCTGCATCTGGGTCCAAACCAACAAGATTAAAGATCTGGAGTCAGCCCAGTCATTAGACATTAATCCAATAAATACCCCATGAGGTAAAATCTACCACTGGGTTTCTAAGGGAAAAAAAAAATGCAGAATAGCTATGGAACGTAGTCTAACAGTTCCGGGGTGGAAGAAATGTATTCGTTGCAAGACAAATAAGAAGCACTATATAAAGTGCTTTTAGAACTAATTACTAATCCAGTGATGCATAGAAAGGGTACACCTTCACAATAGTTTTGTGGATACAGTAAAAATGTAAATTAATAAAGAACAATGCAAATCTGTTACATATTTTTAACAGCCTTATATTCCTCTTTTTACAAGTTCTGCAGGTTGATAATAAACTTTCCTCATCTTCTGCTTTAGAATAAAATGTGCAATATCTTCACTTTTAATTTTCATGTGTGAAAATTGAATGTTACTCTTTAATAGGAACCTAAGGATTTTTCCTCACTTTTGAACTCTGATACTAGGCTATGTCTAACACATCTGGACATACAGTAATGTCATGGTTTAGGTTCTGTTTAAATTTTATCTTTGAGTTTTCATTGGTTTTATTTCCATTTTGTGTTATTCTAGTTATTTTTGATTGTATTTGAGTTCTTGCGTATTTCTTGTTTGCCCTCTGTTGCCCTCTTGTGTCAGTCTCCTTCTCCTAGCTCCCTTCTAGACTCCTATGTTCACACCTGCTCCCAATCTGCTGATCAGCCCGGTCTTTAATTCTATCCCCTATATATGCACCTCCTGCTCAGTCACTGTTGCTTGTTTGTCGTCATTTATTTGCCACTTTGTTGTTAATATTCCTCGTTCTCAGTTTTTGTGGATTTTGTGGATTTATGTTTTTGGATTTTTGCTTCTGTTACCCTTTTTTGTTATTAAATCTGTAAGTAACGGTACAGTCAAGTTTCGTGGTGGTTTAACAGGACCCAAATACAGACACTGAAGCTGAAGGTGGTTACCATGACACATAACTAGTTTCAAGTTCTCTTTATAAAACAGCATTGACTTAAATTTCATATTATCTAAAACATTGGAAACACAACTTGAGCAGAATAGAGCATGAGATATCTTTCTATCTGTGCATGAACCTGCCACTGCTTTAGTGCAGTGATTGAAATGGTTCTCCAACTATGGCAGAGTGGCCTGGGTGTGTGATACGCACTGAAAACCCAAAATGGCCAGTTGAACAGTTACACCAAAACAAGCTTTCTATAGTGCAGCTATTAATTTCTACCAGCATTCTTGTGTTTTCAACTGTTTGTTTTTATTACAGTACAAAATTAAACTCTGGCATTCCTGTTTTTTTGTCCAGATGAAAACAGACAGATGCTCTGGCGCTAGCTACTGTGTATAATTGCATGTCCCTGTTTGCATCTGGGCCATCTTTACAAATACTTTTGTAAATCTTAAGACTAGGTTTTTTTTTTTTTACATTTTTGATTTTTTTTTTTTTTTACTGGTAACACCATAGGAAATATATACCTTTTGCAAAATGGTGTTCAAGTCAATTTCCTTCCCCTCGCAACACAATAAATGGACTGTATAAAATGCTTTACTACATCAGGTGGAAATACAATCCCTGATTTACAAACCTGTCAGGAGCTCTGCTTGACATTTTTCTCATAGAAACATATGGGTGTGGTCATAAGTGTCTTTGCAGCTCACTTGAGGATCCATCCGTCAGCACCCTGGCAGCATGTTCACAGGGTATTTTATCTATGTAGCACCTTTGAAGTATTCTGGATCAACTCGTTTGGCACTGCATTTCTCTTCTTGAAATCTATTCCAAGAGAAGAGGAAAAATATGCCAAAAAGCCCAAAACTGGCAGTTTGATCAAAGAAATTCTAAAAAGATGCATCACATTAAACACAAGGGAGTTGTGGTCCTGACACACTAAAGGTTAGTGACTCTGAGAACTAATCAGCTGAAACCATACCATAATAGTGGTAAATTACTGTAATAGTGGCTTTACTGAATAAGTATGTCCACCACTTTAAATTTTAAAGACACAGGACCTATGGTACAAGGATATTGCTTTGTTTACATAAAAATCATAGAATCACATTATTTTGTAAGAAGAACAGAGTTATCACAGAAACAAAAAAGAGAAACAAGTAATAAAAAGTTTTTGCACCAATAGTAAAATTTTTAAATCCTGCACTTTTAAGATGTGGCCCTTCTCTAATCTACCTGTATTACATGTATGAAACCGTTCCTCAACATGACACTAAAATCCACAGCACCCTGCCAATGACCGCATAGTTTGATTAGAAGTTTTAAAGCAGAGAAACATCTAAAAGCTGCAGGACAGCTACCCTCGAGGACTGGAGTTTGACTCTTGTGAATTCTTAGCAATTATAACAATGAGCAAATCACTCATGTGATAGAGAAGGTGATTCAGTTTTGCAGTAGCCCCCAGTAACATGTACATTTTGTCCATAGATCTGAATGACTCAAAGAAGAGGTGTTAGACATTCTGTGCAGAAACAAAACAGAGTGCACTGAGGAGGAAATCTATTTTTTTCCCCAAACCATTGAAAAGAAAATGAATAATTTCTTGTGGATTAATTAGGACCAATAGGAATGGAAGAGAATATGTCTTACCTAGAGAATGCTGAAGAAACATATGCCCAATTCCAGTAGCCCACCACAAAGAAAGGACAGTGCAAAAATATTATGAAAGGAAGGACAGTAGCCCTTTTTAAGAGCAAAGAGATATTAGTTTGAGTGAATAACTGCCTCTCATACACTGAAATGGTATTGATGAGTTTCTGTCCATACTGTCTAACAACAGTGTTACATGCTGATAATACCATATGCAATCAACAAAGCTGCTGCTGGCTAAAGAAACAACAAATAATTCAGTCCTCTGAAATATTCTCATATTTTTATGTTGCACAAACTTTTGCTTAGTTAATTTTCCTGGAATTGTATACAGCTAACACAAAGTGGAGCATAGCTGGTATGACTTCACGACAAGTTTTTTTTTTAATTCCACTTTAGCTTTTTTCCTGCTAAAAGTTGTGCCATTGCCCAAGCCACCACTCATTTAGCCATCCCTGTCCCTGCAGAGGGAAATAAACCACAACATGATGTTACCAGCACCATGTTGTAAAGAAAAGATGACGTATTAAGGGATAAATGGTGCTTGTTTTTTGGTCTCCATTGCATACAAGGTTTAGATGGTTGTCCTGAGCCTTTCTCTCATTGTGCACCCTTATTTTGTATCACCATTATTTAGGTGCTAAAGGATGAAAAGGCAGAAAGAGAAGAGAAAAGGCATTTTAATTACTAAACATGACCGCAATTGCCAAAAAACGAAGTGCTGGCACATTTTAGAGGGATGTTTTTTATATGACAGACCATCAAAAGTTTGCACAAATCTCAATAAGCCTGAGGAACTAAACAAACGTAATAATAATCTCGTAGGATGTCTTTTGTTTATTATTTGGATCAGTGTTTCTAAGGGGGATGGGGGATGGGAGAACAGAGACAATGGAACATGACAAGATTTAAATAGAACACATCTATATTTTACAGTACATGTTCACTTATCAAATGACATTGTTCCAATGACCTCAAACTGTCTGATCTACATTTGTGTATAAATATCATTTTCAAAGCAAACAGCCAAAATTAATTTGTCATTCTAAACAACTGCTCAGCCTGAAGCTGGCAAATGGCAGCAACTGACAGCTGACTGTTTCTACTAAGTGTTCACAATTTAGAAATTGTTCAGTGATAAAAGGGACATCTGAGTTAATGTCAGCCTTTAAAGATCAATTTAGACTGTCGTTTCTGCAAGGAAAACACAGCAACACTAGTTGCTGGATATGACATAGACACTTAGATTAAGAATGCATTAAATGTGCTATTGAAACTAATTTGACCAGTTTTAAACAAGGTATATTTTCATCTATTCTTTTTGCCCAGTTTATGTTAACAATAGGTCATTCAGATTTACTGAAGGTTGTATTTCACATTCATCTAAAATGATGTTTATCCCTTTCTTTTAATAGTCTGAGAGAGGCACAATGACAGGCTGGGTTTGTTAGTTTGAAACCAGCCTAAAGCTGTTTCAAAGTACAGTAATGTTGCTGTGGAGCTTAAACTGCAAAGTATTCATATGAAGTATGAAACACCTAAGAAGCTTTTACTGAAACTAGTGGGAGGACTCCGAAAGAGGCAAAGTGAGTAGGCAACAATAAAGAAAATTTGGTGGGTCCATTGTATTGCTTAAGGAAAGCTTCTGAGTGGGAGTCATCTGAGCTGTTGCCCAGAGAGATGCTCCTTTTAGCAACCATTATAAAGCTACTTCAGGTTCTGTGATCTTGAAGTTTGCAGAACTCCTCAGGCCAATGTAGCGTAAAAAGAACCCGGCAGTCAGAGATCCCAGAGGCAAGAGACTACAGAAATCAGTGTAATTACATGTTTAGGATGTGTTTTATCTCATAGCTATGAATCGCAATTTAATTACTGAAAGAGATTAAGAGATGATCTTCGCAATATTATTTTGAAACAGATAGTGTTGAAAAGTATTTATACCTCTTAAACCTTTAATATTTTACCATGCTCTTAGAGATACTGTTTTACTACTTAAGCTTTATGTATAATCAAGATATTTTGATTTTATCCAGCTATTGTTAAGCTCAAATCTATATAAATTCAAATGTGAAGTTGGAGAACTTTGCTATTATGGATCTCCCTCTGCTCTGTCACAGTTAAACCTAAGATGATTAAAACCCTTGTCAGGGAGGCCAGCAAATTGCAGAGCAGTATTTTGATTGTTTAAAGAATGGCGACACAACACTTACTAACCATAAAGTCCAGGAGGTTATTTAGCACAAACGGAAATTAACCAAATATATATATTAAACGTGACAATTATACAATCTCCCTTTGTTAGCCTATTCCAAAAAAATCTATTTGTTTTCAGTATATCCATTCAAAGAGTAAAACAAGTATAACATATTCATATATTACACAGATACTGATATATTTCAAAGGTGTATTTTTTTTTTTTATAACTGACAATTAATAAAAACTCAAATTTCAGTATCTCAGGAAAAAAAAAGATATGTCACCTGGTGCCACACTCCTATCTGCTATTTCACTTCAAACACCCACAAAGGGCTTTAAATTGTCTTTTTGTGTAATTCTGTAGGCTACATGATGATGGGGAAGACTGCTGACCTGACTGTTGTCCAAGGGAGACCAATAAAAACTTAAATAAGAAGGGCAGGACACAAAAGGCCATTGGTAAAGAGGCTGGCTGTTCATAGAGCTCGGTGTCCAAGCAGAATAATATAAAGGTGAAGGTAAGGAAAAGAATGTGGTAGAAGAGATGTGCATAAGCAATAGGGATAACCACACCCTGGAGAGGATTGTGAAAAATGTGTGTGGGGGGAATTCACAAAGAGTGGTCTGCAGCTGGAGTGAATGTTTTAAGAACCACCATGCATGGATGCATGTAAGAAATGGGTTTCAGCTCACATTCCTTGTGTCAAGCCATTCTTAAACAAGAGACAGTGTCAGAAGTGTCTCATCTGGGACAAAAGACCAAAAGGACTGGCATGCTGCTGGGTTGTCCAAAGTTGTGTTCTCTGGTGAAAATTTAGCATTTTCTCTGGAAGTAAGGTTCTCAGAATCTGGAATAAGACATGAGAGGCATAGATACCCTATTGCTTGAGGTGCAGTTTTCACGTCTGTAATGAAAGCTGAAGCTGAAGAGCTTTTCCTACTATTACCTTTTAGACTCATACTTTAAAAATTCTTAACTAACCTGTTAAGATAAGGAAGTCTTTTGGCTTTTCCTAGCTCAGATTACCCATTAGAGCAGTGTTATTAGTCAGGTTTTCAACTGTCAGCTGAAGGAGAATTACTGACAGCAACAAAAAAAGGCCACAAAAAAAGTTCAAGTTATACTAATTTGAAACATTTTTTTTTATTTTTATGTCAAGCTATCACAAGTTAATATAAAGTTAATTGTTTTATAGAGTTTCAAATGTAAACTGTGCTTTACTATTTAATATAGCTTTTATTTGTTGAAGTTATTGTTAAAGCAGACTACTGAAACAAATATATTTACATGCTTGGATAAAACACATACAACAATGATTTCTCTGAGTAAAGAGAGAAAGTGATTGATTGCTATTTTTTGTATTTTTTTTCAATCATGGAGAAACTCAGAAGAGAGTGCTGTCATCTTTTTCCCTCAGCCGACAGGATATATTTAGCAAGTAGGTTCTCTTAAAAGTCAAGATGAAAACATTTGCTTTGTTTTTAGTGCATAGCTGTAACACAGCTTTGAAGCAGGGAAAAGATGCTGCTTCATGTCTCCCTCAGTAAGCGGGAGAATAATGAAAAACAAGAAGGTTCCTCTGAAATGCCTGACCCAATATTTGACAGATCGCAAGGAGATCTGAATCCGAGGACCGAAATCATCTTAACAGTCAAGACATGCTCATGGTGTATTTTACTTTTTAAGATTTTTGTGATGTTTTCTTTTTTTTATGGATCACCAATCACAAAAAAAACAGACAAACAAAAAAAAAAAACAGACAAGAAAATATTTTTTCACTATTTTGTACTGAAGTTTTCTGTACTTTAAACAAGGGACAGTAATTTAAATCCAAAGTTCACAAAAAAGGGCCAACCTTTAGATACAAAATTTTCACTAACTGGCATGATACATTTGAAAGCACTGTATTATAACTAGAATGGAATTAAAGAGTACATATTCAAATTTGAGCGTAGAGAGACCTAGGGTTAACTACCTTCAGACTTTTCAGAGTCAGGGGACCCTAAAAGGATTATCCATGCCTTTATTCAATCCCACCCAGAGTATTGTAATAAAATGTATGTTGAGGAAGTTCCTAACATTGCACTTCACTCTCAATCTGCAGGCTTTCTAGTGGTTCCTAGAATGCAGAATGGGAGACAGATCTTTTAGTTTTCAGCCTCCTCTTCTGCGTAACCAACTATCAGTTTTAGTCCATGGGGCAGACACCCTGTTTACTTTTAAGGCAAGGCTTAAACTTTCCTTTTTGATGAAGCTTATAGTAGAGTGGCCCAGGTAATCCTGAGCTATCTGTATAGTTATGCTGCTATATGCTTAGACTGCTGGAGGACATGGGGACCCCATTTTCATCATTCTATTTCATTCTATCTCAATACTCCCATTCTGCAGAATTTGTTAGTTCAATCTCTGACATTATGCTCTCTCTGCTTTTTCTTACAATAGCTTCATTTGGTCTGTTCCTGTCTGGCTGTGACACCGCCGTAGATAGAAAAATCAGCTGTGTTGCAGCCATCAACGCCTTTGTTTACAGATGTTGGAGCTTGGCATGTTTTTCAGTGCAGTCCTGTTACTCTAACTGTGACTAATTGTATTTGCTCACTTTCATCCTCTGACATGGGAGCTGGCTCGGAACTTGTCTGCCTGGCTGTGTGTTTCCTGGACAGGGACACCTGTGGAGCTGGTTGCCTTTTGTTTCTCTGCTTCTGTCTCCTTGAATCCCAGTCGGCCTCGTCAGATGGCTGCTAGCACTGAGTCTGGTTCTACTGAAGGTTTCTTCCTGTTAAAAGGAAGTTTTCCTCTCCACTGTCACTACAAGCATGCTTGATGTGAGGGATTGCTGAAGAAATAAAATTCTATATTACTCTCAAAGCTAGCAGAGTCTTTGAGGGTTTGAGTACAAATGTATTCCTCACTTTTTTATTTGCAAAACGCATGCATTGTGTCCCTTTCATTTTACAGCTATACATTTTATGTCTGTCAAAGTCCCAATAAAATATGAAAAAGATTGCAGTGGAAATGTGACGAACTGTGTAAAAGTTCCAGGTGTGTACATTTTGAGTTACGAGGCACTGTCACTCATTTGTTCATTTTGGTGCTTTACATAACTTACACCAGTTCTTTTTGTTTTGCAAAGCCAGCTGCTTTAGTTGGCAGGTGAGAATGAAACAGAAATATTGATTCTGGACAAACGAGTAGCTACCGACTGCCTGACTAGGCAGAACTTTAAAAGTAAACAGAATAAAAATAGCATTATCGATTCTGACAAACAGCCACCAGCACACTGACGTGGACACGACTTGTAAGTAAATAAAATGCTCTGATTCAAACATGAAATGAAGGAGCACTGTTGGGACTGTTTGTTATGTGTCACTTCGATTTGCTGAGTAAATCCTCCCGCCCCATTCCTTTACCTTCTCATGAGGCTCAACATATCCCAGTTCTCAAAGGACATAATCTCACTAAGCAATCTTAAAGATGCACGAACACGGAGGGGGAAAGTCCTGGCTTTGGCACTTAGAGATGCACAACACAAAACCCCAAATACTGTATGTATGCATTTATTAATCCTTTCTGGCAAGTAATCTCTCAATGTTTATGCACCAGGCTAATCTTCGTCTCCTCTGCTGAGGGACTGAGGACAAGACGCCCACTTGCAGGTAAGCCTCGTTCCCATGTGCCGGCCATCGCTGCTAATCCTGGTTCCAGATATGGATGAGACAAGCTGTCAAAATAGAGAGAGGATTTTGATGTTGACATGTGTTTGCATCAGTTTGGATATGTGAGTGGAAGGCCATCAACACACATGGTAACCAGGCCCTGATGGATTTTAAACGTCAGAGATTTCTTTTGTAAAGCCGGTCAAAGTTATTAAAACATTTGTTGACCTGCTACTGTTTGTTTATAGGTTTAAATTTCCTCCAATATACAGTGTTTTGTAAAACATCACAGACATTTTTGTGAGGCTATAATCATAGAGGTCCATTTGTTTCAGTGGAATTTTATGTGATGGACAAAAAACAAACAAAAAACTAGTGAAGTATTTTCCTGGTAAAAAAGGAAAGGAATTACATCATTTATTTACAAAGATTCACATAAAACAGCGAAGATTTTAGTCTCCTTTACAAATTACCTCCAATGATTTGGATGAAGATCATCCATTATTTACCACTGCTAAACATTTTCAGTGGAACTTAGCTTTGAACTTTGGCTAACAGGTGCATGTGCTTCCGTCTAAACCCGTTACTGGGAGGCTACGATTCTGGAAACTAGTTGTCTTGCAATCAGCAATTCTAGGTTCAGTTCAAGCCTTCTCTCCTGCAAGGCGCTGATATACCCTTGGACATTAACCCCTGTTGCCTACTAGTCTTTATTTTCAAGGCATGAGCTTTGTTTGTGATATAAGTGTGGGTGAGTAACTTTAACTCAGACTGCTTTTCACTACCTTAGTTTATAGTTTTTAACTGAAATATGTTTCATATAGATTTTACTTATTGTAAATATATTCTCATATTTAGAATGGAATTTCTTATCCCCCATTAAAAAAATACATTACCTTTAGTCTAATTAGTTACCCTAAATTGCTCATTGTTGTGAGTGTGCATGGGTTGGTGTCTCTGTGTGTGGCCCTGGGATTGCCTGGTAACCTATCAAGGGTGTACCATACCTTTCACTCCTATTCTGACGAAGATAGGTACCAGCCCCCGTAACCCTAATGGACAAGATGTAGAAGAAGGATGGATTAGATGTTAAAAAATGTACTATTCATAAATGGACTTTGTTGTGTAACAATGATTATGTTTGTATTTACTCTTTCATCTGTTTTCCATCACAGAGTTGTTTGCGCTCACAAAATATGGCTGACAAAAAGCTGAAAATAATTGATTTTCAATTAACTGTATGAAAATATCAACTTAATACACTACATCAAGTTTACTTGTCAGATGGGTCTGTTTGTTCAATTTACTACTGTTTTAAGACACTGCAAATCTTTGCATTTGTGCTCACCTACACTTACAGTCAAATTACAATCCCAGCAACCATTTTCTTTCTGAATTGCGGGAAGATAATGGAGTACCTGGAGAAAACCCACTCACGCAAGAGGAGAATTTGTAAACTCTACAGAGAAAGGCCTAGAGAGATTACAGATCTGAATCTGAGCTCTTTTTGCTTTGAAACATATGTAAGCAAGTAGTTTTAGCTGTTGCTTGGATAACCGTCTGCCATGATATTATTTCGATGCATTAAAAAAAATAAAAATTTTCCCAGTATGCATACACAGAGCTTAAAGAGTCAGATAACTTGCCAAATTTCCCAAGTAAATGCCACCCAGTAAATAGCCATACTTTTCAGGTGTTTAGAAAAACAGGCAATCATTTAACATGCATGGAGTTTGCATGTTCTCCCTGAGCATGCTTGGTTTCTCTTCGGGTACTCCGGCCTCCTCCCACAGTCCAAAAACATGTGTGTTATGTCAATTAGCTTCTCTGAATTCTCCTTCGGTGTGATTGTGTGTATGAATGGTTGTTTGTCCTGTTTGTCTCTGTGTTGCCTGTGTAAGGCTGATCATTCTAAGCCAGCTAATGTATCATGCATCATCACGTGCAAGCAGGTAAAAAAGATTTCTGAACACATACTCCATCCTCACAAAGTCCTGCATTTGGAATGTCCTCCATCATTGCCAAGGCTGTTATTCTTCTTCTTCCTAATTCTCATATGCAGCAATTTATGGAGATATTGTTTATTGTTATAATCAAGTCCGCTGCTCAGTATTAGTCACTTTCAGTGTACTGAAATGAATCTTGGTGTTTTGTAGTTTATAGTTTCTTACTTGAAAAAGTTATTGATGCTGCAGCACATTTTCACAGCAGGTACATTTTCTTTCTTGGTTTGAACTTAAAATATTGTGTATTATATGTATATATTTTTTGTGTGTAATCATGCTTTGTGCTGGTGAAGATTCGCAGTCATCCAGGTCATAGTCAAAAAAAAAAAAAAGAAAGTTTAAAACAATACCACTGGACTTTGTTTTCTTTAAACTTGGAAAAAAAGTCCAGTGGATTGTTTTGGTTATCATGCCTCATACAGGTATATGATTAACTCAAGCACAACATATGAAATCTGAGGGAAGCTAAACACAAGAAACTGACAAGAAATGTGTATCATTTCTAAGACCAACCCATAAACCCATTACAAGATACTAACCCAAAAATGACAAAGTAAATTATAGATATAAGAAAAATGGAATAGCAAGAAAAATTTATGGAATTAATGAAGAAATCCCCCCAAAAATAATGGATTGTAATTATTTT
>NW_015150475.1:115505-116040 GCF_000732505.1 Cyprinodon variegatus
AAATAAAAAAGTCTTCAAGCCTTCAATATAGTCTATTAACCTAAAGCTATATGCATGGTCTGTTTGTTCCATGTCAGGTATGGCGGTCATTGACCTTAACCATGGCACCTTACAGTAGAACTGCAGTCCGTCCCTGGACTGGCATGGCATAACTGCCCCTATATAGTTAGGGACAAATGCAGAGGACAAATCTCCCACTGTGATCAGCTTCATAAGCCCACAGACAGTCAAATGTTGAAAGGGCAATATCATTGCTATTAATGTTACTATTTAGTAGAAATTTTACACTTTCAGTAACAAAATGTCACATAAGATGGTATCGGGATGGTCATTTAAGAAGGGGGATCAATTTTAAGATTTTAAGAAGGAGGATGCCATCCCCCTCATCCCCCCACAAACCAAGTACACTATATATATATATATATATATATATTTACATATATTTTACATATATTATATAAAACTACTTGCTCCCAATCGTCAGTGCCTGATTATTCTCGAGCCCTTGGTTAGAGTTTTTTAGCAGTACCTTTAG
>NW_015150475.1:116275-134791 GCF_000732505.1 Cyprinodon variegatus
GCTGCAACTCTGATTAGTCAGTGTTTTAATAAAGGCTTTTTGAAGTTATCCCAATGTCTGTCTTGCCTGAATACTGGGTCCCTCTGTTCTGAGTAGTGACATATGTGGTATGAACTTCTTACAATATGATTACCGGAGAACAAAATTATCGAACTGCTGTCATTTTGAAACTGACGATCAACACATTGTTAGGGTTCCAGTTTGTGGGGGTTGTTCTTTGTTCTCTTTCAGTGCCTGTGTGCATCCACCAGATGGTGCCATTGTTCCTCTGTTGGCCTGGAGGGCCTCTTCCTGCTCTCAACTACTCACACCTGCAGCTCATTGGTCATCACCATCTGAGGAGTATATGAGCAGCAGACTGTCACCATCTCCTCGTCAGAGTGTTTGCCAGTATTGGGTACTCTAGCCCCTCTGAGTTTGCTGAGTCTCTAGTCCTAATCTTGTTTCTTTTTGTGAATCTACGGCAGAATTTCTACAGATCCACTGGATAAGCCTGGTCCTTCAAGCCTTGGAAGGAACCCTCTTGTCACGCTGAAAAAAGGAAACAATTCACCTTATCAGAACGCTGTCCACATCAGGAAAACAAGTGACAGTCTGCTCCGCTGTTCCTCAGGACCACCATAGTCTGCCTGTCGACCCTTCAGCAAAGTAATCTCCATATCTGTGCAAGCCTCCACAAACAGGAACTCTGGATCCTCCCCAAGCCACAACAGTGAGTCCTGGTCAAGGTTTTATTCTGATGTTGGCCAGTTTTCCCACAAACCTTGAACTCACCACTTTGATCTCTTCCTAGAGCTACCACTTCCAGTTCACCTGATTGCTGGAACCTCCCTAATCTGGAAAACAATTTTCAGTGTCTTTGTAACAGTTTTTACTAATAAACTGTTAAACATTTCTCAATCTCTGTGAGTGCTTCTGCATGTGGGCCAAACATATTAGACCCATCATGACAGAAATTAATAATAGATGTATTTATTTATTCATAGTGTGTATATTATCAGAACATTTTCTTTCTCAGTTCTAGTGCAACCCTAAGGACAAAATGCTTTAAAGTTTTCTATTGGTAGTTTAAAAACATTACTTAAATAATAAAAAGGACCGGTGCTATCTTAGTTTCCACACCATGGCTGTTTTTATTGTAGGAGGCAACATTTCCTACAGAATGTCTTTTTTTTTTGGTTCATGCAGACAAAGAAAGGTGAAGAATCCTCCTTTTCAGCCAGCTGACCACAGCAAAAAGTGGGGGAGAGGGATCTCTGTGTTGCTATAGGCTCCATAGGTAAAACCGTGGAAACCAGGGCCTGATATTCTCTCTGGAATTTCAATACAACCTTTAAAAACCAAAGGAGAGGTATAATGGAAGACTTTTATCCTCCCATATTTTTAATACCTTTATCATGGTCACGAAGAAATGCCTATTATTGATTTTAAGGATTAGGTATTTTTAACAAAGATACTATCCTAATAATGATCTCTCCCACCTTTAAGAGCAGACACCAGTACCACCTTCTGACTGGATACTTGTGCGTTAATTGAGGATCTGTGTGTGTCACAGACAGACACAGAGAGGCCAGCGTTCCTTGCCTCCAGAGGCCGAGAGGCTTGCTGACCTATTTCTGCCTGAGAGTAGCTGCTTCATAACAGTCACCCGCACTGGCACCTGGACTGTGACTGTGTGTGTCTGTGAGTGTGTGTGTTAAAGCCATGAACAGGCATGTAACTCAGGTATTGCTGTACATCGCTTTGTTGCTCACCGATGTGAGAGTACGCTCATTCTCTCCTCCTGTCTCCTTTCCTCAGACTCCAGATTTTTCCTAAGGCAGCATTTTCCACTTGCAAGCACACACACAGACACCCACACATGACTCGCCTCTTTCAATCTCTCAGGTGCTGCCTGCTGTGATGTCCAGTGTTGAGTGTAGCTGTATCTGCGTGCGCAGCGGGATCCATGCACGTGCTTTCTCACACTAGCCCACGCGCACACACACACCCACATGGATCTTTGAGTGCTAAATGTGTTCGCAGCAGGCTAAACCTGATTCAAACAGCTAGCCAGAAAACCTAATGATTGATGATGAGAGTGGAATAACTGCAGCCACAGCAAAATTGCACAACCAGGTTATCTGGGACCTTGAGGCCCTGAGCTGCTTTGGCATAGCCGAAGACCATGAGGTGTCATAGACAGAAAACAAAGTCCTGCATGTATCGTCCAATCTGGACACAGATGGTGTCGGTTTTTGATATGGGGGACAGCTGCACACATAGCATGTAAAAGCAAAGTCATTTGTTTGTTGGAGCCTTCGGTTGGGTGTTTGCAATAGTACCTCAGCAAGCTTAACTTATCTAACATTCTTGAGGTTGTAAAAAAGCAGGGCAAGATTAAAATAATTTACCATTTACTAATAATGATCCTGAATAAAGATGATCAAACAGAGAAATTATCAAAAAAGAAGATTATCTTGTCATAAAATAGGAACAAAGTGACTCAATATTACTCCATGAAGTTGTCTGTTCCTATTATATCATACCAGGTGGGTCTCTGTTACCCCTTACCTGGAGGAATAGTGGTTCATTGTTTATTTACACATAACAAGGTAAGTTAGGCCAGATGTAGGTCTATGCCGACCGAAAAGACTTTTACGCATTTGGGCTGGGCAAGAAAATAATATCTTGGCTCAGAAACATGAATAAAAAGGGGCAGTTTTGGAACACATTTAAATTAGGCAAATGGAGCACAGCCTATATACAAGTTGTAGGATTTCAAATTAAAAGCTCATTCAAAATATCTCAATGTTAAAAGTTTGTTAGGTGTAAACTTTATTATTATTATGATAGATAACTTTCCTGAATCATACCAAAATGCAAAAAAAAAATATGTTCTAATGTTTCATTTTATCTCCCTCTTGTTACAAGGATAAATTACTTAAGATCTGTTAGGGATGGAAGAAATTGAAATGGAAAGATACTGGGCAGTTTACAGAGACACAATGTTAAAGAAATATATTCTTCTTGATATTGGGTATGATACTACAACAGTCTTTCTCTATCAGATAAACAACACAATATGCCATAATAATATTGTACTGACAACACATGCAACAATGAACACCCTCTGCAGGGGTGTGCCAAATGTTAATAAAACCTACTGTAATTCATAATTTCAGGGCTTTCTGTTCACTATAGGGACTATACAGATGACACACATATTTACATTGCAATTTCACAAGGTGACTCTAAACCAATCAGAGTATTGGCTAGATGCATAGAACAGATGTGTAATTGTGCCATATTTTTTCTCCAACGGATTAAAGTAAAATATGATTTAATAATGTTTGGACCACATGAGGGGAGATCAAGAGTTAGCATACAGCTTCAGCTGCCACAGCTAGAAAGCACTGAAATCTTGGTGTCTTGAGGAACTCAGACCTGAACCTTCAGAGGCACCTTATTGGCAGTTACTAAGTCAGCCTTTTATCACCTGAAGAACATTTCCAGGTTTAAAGGATCTAGAAAGGCTTATTCATGTATTTATCCTTAGTAGAATTGATTATTGCAACAGTGTCTTCATAGGTTTGCTTAAAAAGTCTGTCAGACAGCTGCAGCTGATCCAAAACGTTGTTGTCCATGTTTTCACTTGAACTAAGAAAGTAGGGCACATCAGCCAGGTTCTAAAGTCCTTCCAATTGCTCCCTGTAGCTCAGAGAATAGATTTTAAAATCTTTTTGTTAGTCTATAAATCACTGAATGGATCAGCACCTCAATGCATACCAGATTTGTTGTCAGTACATCCACCTCCCAGACAACTCAGGTCTTCTAGTCCCAGCCTACTCTGTACACCCAGAACTAGAGCCAAACATGGAGAAGCAGCACTTAGTTCCTATGCTCCACTTATCTGGAACAAACTTCCCGAAGACTGTAAATGTGCTGGAAGCCTAAGTTCTTTTAAGTCAAAGTTAAAAACCCGTTTGTTTACAACTGCCTTTGATTGTTGAAGTTAAAATGTTGACTGAGGTATTATTATTTAAGGTTTATGGTCAAACCATTTTATTTTCTTTACTACTGGATTTTTTCTTGTTTCTATCTTTACTTGTTTTTATTTTCCTTCTAGTTTACTGTTTAATTCATGTTAAGCACTTTGAATTGTCTTTCTACAAAATTGTGCTATACAATTAACTTGCCAAGCCTTGCCTTATTCATTGACCACATTGCTACCTCTGCACTGATCTCTGTTAATACTTCTTCAGGAAATTTGGACTAAAAAAGTGTTGAAGTTTAGCTCTGTTTGAGAGACCCCACTTTAGAGGATGTTGTTATTACTGTGTGGTGGATTCTGGGGCAAAAGAGTCAAGGAGAGATGTAGAGGCGCCTGGCAGCCTAACGAAGTCTGGCCACTTCAACTTCTATCCAAATGGCTAAATAACAAAAAAAAAAAAATTCTTTCTAGCTAGCTCGATTAATCTTTTGAAAAACGTCTTACGAAATAGGTAACCTGGCTGTTTATTTTATAAATAATAAACATGAGATTTATAGGTTATGTGTTTAATTCTTACATCTGAAATCATTTTATAAAACATGGCATTATTTATAAGACAAATACATTTTTCGCTTCCTGATGTTTATGATAAAATACATAATATAAAGCTACAGGTTTTTGTTTTCTTTTGGAAGAAAGAAGTATTTGCCCACCACTGTGCATGTTAATGCCCCTGATTTCTTCCACCCTCTGTTTGTGTTGCAGCTACTTTAAGACAACTTTTTTGCTGAAATGCTGAGGAGGCAGGCAGGTAAGCAGGCACATCAGCAGTGGGGCAGAGGTGCTGTTAGTCTGATGAGCAGTAAAGCTGTCAACACCAGAATAGCTGGGAGGAGATGCATTTGCTCTCATTTTTACCAAGCCAGAATCTACATTGCCTAATATCTACCATGTATGCCTAATTATACAGAACCTCTACAAACAACATTTTGAACTTTAAGAGTAAAATACGATGCAGGGGAAGCTAAACTCTCAAGTCAAGGCAGGTGCCGTACATCTCCTGCTCTGGTTGGAGTGCGTCCTCGGCTGTGGAAGACTAGATTTGTTGTTGTGATAAAGGATGAGGAAGGTGTTTCTCTTCTACCAAAAAGTGTGATGGAGTCTTTCCCACTGACGTAAGCCTGAGGAGCATTCTCATAGAAGGCAGTGATGTAATGCTTTATGAAGGTACCAGTCAGTCTCTTTCTTTTTCTTCCTCCTCCTCCTGTGTGTCACACTGTTTCTCCCTCCCTCATTTTCCTTCTCTATTCTTTCCTTTGTTTTGTGTTTTTTTTTCTCTCTATCCTCTTTACTTGGCAGCCTCCTGTTTTACTCCTCAGGGATCCTTGAAACCAAACACAACAGCGCCCTCGCTTGGTGGATGCCATAAACTACGTGGAGATGTGTCAGCTGTTGCTTGTGTACTTTGTCTTCATGTGCACATACCTTCCATCTGTCCACAAGTATACTGCTGCACATTCTTTCCCCCCTTTTCATTTCATTCTGTAAAATTCCATTCAGGATGCCGGATTGGTCCTTCAATGATTTGTTATTTTCAAGACTCACAGGCAGCTCCTCTGTCATTGTAACTGCCAAAAACGTGAAACATTTTTTAGACTCAAGTCCCCACTAAGGAATCCAGAGAAAATGCTTCTCCTTCTACTCTCCTCCTCTTCTTGTCTTCCTTTCTTGTTCTCCATCTTCATCAAAGAGAGGAGTCACCAGCTCTTTTTGCCTCTGGGAGACCCCACAACAAGACACACTTTCTTCCCCAGCCTTTTCTGAAGATACAACTGAGACAGAAACGGAAGAGTTCCGTGCCAGCTGTCATGTTTCATTTTGGGGACATTTTGTTTCCTAAATGACCTCTATAAAACCCCCCACTGATTAAACAGAAGCGTAAAAAGTATTTAAAAAGTTAATCTTTTACTCCTTAGCTTACTGTATCAGATTCAGTTGAATTTTTATTAATATGGTGAAAACTTAAAAAAGAGGTTCTTCAATTCCCTTTATGTACATAAATGAATGTTCCATTGCTTCCTATCTGGCAGAATTGAATTACATATAAGTGTATTCAGTCTAATTATTTAAATGATCAGGTTCAGGTAATATTTAAATTACAAAAAGAAAAAAAAAATATAATCATGGAAACCGAGCCAAATACACCACATAACTTACTTTGCAAAAATACCTCTTCCTCAGTAAACACAAAGTGAGAGGGTAAAGTTAGTTTTTAGTTTTACCAATTCATTTAATTGCAGCAATCTATCATATACATTATGCATATGGTCATAACTGAAAGGAAAAGTAAATTTCAACAGGAGGAAAACTCCAAAAAAAAACTGACTTTAACTTCTTTATCTAAAAGGCAAGTTAATTGCTGCAGTACGTAGCTCCTTTATTGAGTTCTTTAAGGAGAATGACATAACTACATAGATAAGCTCCAAAACTAATATACATTTTAGTCAAACTAACAGGTCCTTCAATTTTTTTCCAGGAATCAAGAGTACCTTTTTCCTTCAAGGCAACATTGCCAACTGTTCCATCATGCAGCCCTAAAATAGAAGCAGGATGAATAAAGCACTTTTAGACTTTAGAGTTTAAGACTGACTAAGCACTTAGCTTAGTAGATGCTCTGCTGCAAATATAACGTTACCCTTTTTCAAAGCAGAAAATGAAATGGCATTTAGGCTTTTATGTATTTATAACATGTCAGTAGCACTAAACCCTGTAGTGCTATGCCTTGCTACAAGTAGCCATGATACATAAAGGAATTCATCATTACTTAAAACAAACTAATCTGCCAGACAAATATTTGATATCTACCTATTTTCCAAGATTTTAAATGGAACAGGAATATAGAACTTTTTACTCATCCTAAAAACTTAGACAAAATTAACTTTATGTTAATAAACTGTTTTAAAACTACTTGCAGCACAATTATTAGTAACCTAATATGTTGCATTATTACAATGCTAAAATATTTGGTTCAGCCCGAGCGATTGGGGCCAGATCATTATTTGTTTTCCGTTTGTCTGTTTGGTAGCGTTAGTTTATTCCTTGGTTAATGTCCTGGTTCATGGCGGCCATGCTCTGATCGTGTCCTGGTCCTTCTCCGCTGAGCCCTCAGGGTTTTGGCCCGCAACGCGGAGAAGGTCGCTTTTATTCCTGTAAGCCTGGCTCCTAGGAGGAGACCAGTTTAAAGTTTCTTGCAAAAATTCTGGTACAACGTCTTCAATTCATAAAAGACTTTGTTATCAATGTATCAACCTCCTAAACCACCCAGTTGGTACCGTAGTTCAAGCCTACTCTGTCGACCCAGAACTAGAACCAAACATGGCGAAGCAGCTTTTAGTTCCTATGATCCACTGATCTGGAACAAACTCCCAGAAAACTGTTAAAGTGCTGATAGTTTTTAGTCAAAGTTAAAAACTAATTTTCTTAGAACTGCCTTTGAATGTTAAAGTTAAACTGTTAACTAATGTTTCAGCAGTTTAAGTATATGATTCAACTGTTTTAATTGCTTTACCACCTGCTCTTATGTTTTTTTTTTGTCTTTACTTACTTTATTAACCTTCTATTTTACTTTTATTGTTTAATTAATGGAAAACATTTTGAATTGCCTTTGTACTGAATCGTGCTATACAATTGCCTTAACATGCCTTTACTGTTAAATTTGAACAAATATTTGTTTAATGTCCTTTGTTGTTTTAAAAAGTTTATCTATGGGATTGGCGGCCTAGTGGTTAGGGCATAGAGCTTAGAGCATAGAGCATAGAGCCGGCATTATAGAGCATTTCTATTTTCAGCCAACTATGTCTACCAGTCTGGTTATAAGCTGAAGCTCTAAGGAATGATTGTAAGTGATCATTTTTAAAACTTTCTCTCAAGAAAAATCTTTTCTAATTAAATGATCCATGACAAAAGTCCAGTCTTTCCTTTGTTCCTGACATTCCTCATCAAAATGCATCTGTTTGTTAAAGGTCGCAGCTGACGCATGTGAATTAGTGACACATCACATTACTCCTGATGTGTTTCCCTCATACGTCATAGAACCTTCAGTGCCAAAAAGCCTAATCTTAGCTTAATCCAATTCATTCCAGTGATATGGCTCTTGGTAAAATACGACAACACATTTACATGTGTGAAAGGAAAAATGTTCTTCTGACTTCCCTCCTAAACAACTGGCTGTCGTGTACATAGGATCTAATGGCTGTTATGGAGACTTGTTGTCTCTGCTGTTATCTTTCATGGATAGATATAGATGTGTACTTTTTCATGTCATAAATTTTTCTATAATTTTTAAAGTAATCCTCTTACTGTAAATATCAGTAAATTTAAGCCATAAGAAGATTTTCCCTAATTAATGAAAATAATTACTTAAATGCTGTATTCTCATCCTTTTCCCATTTTGAATAGTTGCCAAAATTAGATGCTTAAAAAGTTGTTTATTTATTTTCCCTTTGGGAGTAATAAAGCATTTTTGAGTTGAATTGAATTAAAGAAATGGGATACTCCAAGCTTTTAACCTTGGTGGCAAAACAGGAAACTGTAGCTACATTGAACATTTTAAAATTAATCCTAATATTATTCTTCTTTTAAAGAGGCATTGTAATCAAAACAACAGTTGGCTTTTTGTTTAAAAAATCTACTGAAGTATAAGCATATATGTATATGCTTCTCACATGCATACACCAAGACTCAAGTGCAGGAGGGGTTCTGGGACAGGAAGCCCACAACATAAATATCCAATTACCAAACACATCAAAAGCACAAAGGATGAAATATTGATAACTTTGAGATATTTATGTAATCCACAATGGTGTCTTATGTAAGCGTTCCATTTACAAGGAGTAGCAGAAATGTTCAGCGAGGTATTGTTTTTTTTTCTTCTCTTTTTTTAACATAGCAGAAAAAAAAGTATATCTGTTGGCAGACTATGTCGGTAGCATCTGAGAGCACAGTGGCTGAGAGCGTTCGATCAAATGTGACTCTGAGTCTTCCTCTTTTTCACATTAAATGAAACACTCAGACCAGCAGAAATAAACACAAAGTGAGTGATGACTTCACCAGAAGTGAAGCTCTGCTCTGGCATTAGACGGACATTTATGATGGCGAGCGGCTGGGGTGTTTTATTTGCCAGTTCATACTCGCCTGTCATCCTTTGGTGATGGAGCCTCTTCCAAGCATATGGAGCTGATTGGGAGTGGGGGTGGTTTGGGCTTCTGTCTTCATGGCTCTGCTTTGAGCTGCAGATCATAGACTTAGTGCAAAGGCACAAACAAGCAAGGAAATGTGGATTCTCTCTAATTAATTGTACATTTTCTCCACTTGAAGTGAGTATTCTGAGAGATGTGGGCATGTAGAGCCTGCATGTGTGAGGAAGAATGGGGGGGCAGAGCAGAAACCTGAATATATTGACTTAACTTCCGTGCCTTATCAACAAGCCACTCTTCATGGCTTTTCCTTTGAAACTGCATTTTCTAACTAATGTAGAATAAATTATAGCTCTAAATAGGAATAATAATGAGAGCATACATTATTTCTGTTGTTGGTACTCGTTGATGTTGTTGTTTGTGTCTGCAAGAAGGCTTAGATCTTCTTATATGCAGGGGAAAAAAAGGTAACTTCTCTGCATGTTTTATAAGTTTGGATGATGTTAATGGTGACCCAAAAAGATGTCCTAGATATTTAGGGAACATCCTTTTGAAAAATTCTTGAAGCTACAGACACAGCGGCAGAGTGAGCGGAGGGAGAGAGAGAATGGGGGAAGTGGGAAACAGGAGAGAATGATTAGATGAAGCACCAATTCTCTGTTAGGAATGACTAATATATCTCATTTCACAAAACAAAACCTTTCTTTATTCCCCAATGTTTCAACATTCACTGCATTTGGTTCTTTTTAGAGCGAGTGGCAGATCATACGGTGGGGTGTGCAAAATAAAATCCTTCATATCTTTTAAAGGATATATATGCTGCTCCCAAACCGTCCTTGTTACCTCCCACTGGCAATTCACAGCAGGGGAATTCCTAAACCTATTTTTAATTTTTCTGTCAATCTATGAGCTTGTCTGGTCTTTTATGCGACTAATGTTTCAGTATCAACACCCTCGACAGACCACACATACAGCCCTTGATTATGTGATTATTTTCAGTCACATTATTTTACTGTTGAAAAGTATTCACATAATGTGAATGAGGCTCCTAACTAAAGGCTTATTGAAAATCTGCAAAGTGAGTTAAAGATTAGGGTAATAACAAATAGTCCTTTTAATCTCAAGGACATGGAGCTAAACCAGAACTATAAACCATAGTTAGTGGTGAGTGGACACATGCATGAAGCAGGTAAGATGAGTTTGATAACTGCAATCCCAAAAGAGAATATAGTCGACTAAATATTGCAAAGAATACTAGAAACATACTTTAGTCTAGATATTACAAAAAAGCTGCAAAACTTTTTTGTCTTCTGAAAAGATACTTGTTTCATTCCCTGTCAGAAACTAAACTTCTTGTGGAAATTTAAATTAATATAAATCTAAATCTATCAAGGGTGTGAATAATTTTGCACTAAACTGTTAATAAAAAGGAACATATTTTGAATATGTATTTTGTTTATTTAATCCGAAAAGTATACATATTGAGCTGATTGGTGTTTGGGGCCCTTGCATTAAAGTTTATGTTCATGCATTTAGCAGATATTTTTATCCAAAGCGTCTTAAAAAATAGACACAATGCAACAGTTATCATCAATACGACAATAAGTTCTTTAGGGGCATATCCCTAGTCAGAAGCAGTGGTGACGGCAAAGAGATAGAAGGAAGTACACAAAGAGTTGCAGAGGGGTGGTACAAAGCTCTGGGTAAGAGTTAGGATATGAGATGCTCTTTGAAGAGGTGGGTCTTTAAAACAAAAAGTAAACAATAAACAGCAGATTTGGAACATGCAGTAGGTATATAAATTGCAATCTTTGAATTCCATTCAAGCAAATTTAATGGTACACCCTAATAATGCGGGAAAGACAAATTCATGAGGATATGGTTTAAGGTTTTTTATTTAATGCATATTTCTGGTTGACAGTTTGTAGTATTCTATCATGACCTGAGGAATGGTTATCTGAGATGGGATCCCAGCTAAGTCTTTCTATATAAGTAGGAATAATATTGAAATATCTCCTTTTCCCGTTTCCCCATCCTGTCCTCTACAAGATGTTGAAACTCTTTAGGACTGATTCTAGATAAGTGTTTAAAATCAGGAACACATATAACAAATTCATAAATAACTGTTTTACTATATGTTAAAGGTCTCCAAAAATGACTCAACTGTTTTTTCATTGAAATGCTAAGAAATGCCATTTAAATTTCAGTCAAATGTGTGGTTGAATCGTATATGAACGTTTAGGTTTCTTTCTTACAGTTGCTCCTGTAATACACTACATGATTGCAAAACCTAAGACACTCAGGTTTTGCACAAAATAACCCTTAATATCTGATAGTTAAACCTGCAGCAGATGTCCTTGAAATTATATAAACATGAAATAATCACCAATGTTTTATTAGCATAATTTTTTTAAATAAAATTTTATATTGTTATGTAGAAATAAGATGCTTACATTTTTTGTAACATGCATCTCAAGCTTTATTTAGATTTTTCCATTGGTTTAAAATGTCTTTCATACTCTGTATTTTGGGGGACCTCATTCTCTGTTGTTAAGATTTCAGCTGATTTGAAATATTTAGATTTAAGCTCCAAAATGCCAATCCTTAATTCTTCATTAAAACAGCATTTTTCCTGAGATGGCCTTTATTTGGGAGTAAGAATACAGAAAATGGAGTTTTCATGCACCAAAAGAACATGACTGTGGCAATGAGGGCTTTTGCTGTGCTGAATTCTTGCAGAGTTGAGTCGGTATGTGGAGAAGTATCTTCTTTTTATGGACGGGTTGCTGAATCAGCAACAGATAGGGACAAGGTAATAGGCAGCATGTACCTGTAGTCCAATTTTAGTCAGGCAGCTGATACTTAAAGTGACATTATGCAAGTTTTTACTGAAAAATACCCTTAAAGTTTCCTTTTTATTTGACCCTTTTAATAAAGCATTTTTGATGGAAAATACTGACTGCACTGAACTACTGAGATACTTCAGGGCAGATGCATCTATAACCCTGCAGCCTATTTTTCTTAATATAGCCAAACACGTTCAATTTAAATGGTTCCTACCTTGCAAATAATTGAAGTGTTATATACAAGATACATTTTTTTCTGGTATATTCAGAAGTGCCTAGCATCCCGCTAAACTCAGACACCAATGGCAACTCCGGGTAAAAAAAAAGTTATACAAACAAAACTTTTCAAGTACGAGTGCACTAGGTAAACAAGCAGAAGGGTGTTGCAGTTTTGTGCTTTGGCCACAGGTGGAAATATCATTACAAAACTCCAATGCCTCTTTAAGTTTGGTGTTATAGAGATAAATTCTCATTTCAGGGAGGGTGAATCTTGTGAAGAATATGCCTTTAACTGTTTGCTCCCCTGCTCACTTTAACCTATCAAATACAGCTGATCTACTCAGTGTTATCTTACGGAACTGGCTAACTCAGAAGTTTCTGTCTTTTCACATACATATTCTAAATCGATAAATAGAGCAAGTCCGTTATACAATATCAAGTCCTAGTAATAAGCCTCTCAAAAACTCTAGAAGTGTTTAAAAATATTCTTAAATTGTATTAAAATAAAAAAACTTAAATGTATTAAACATTAAAAACTAATATAAAAAAAATATTTTTTTTCCCCTTGCTTTTCAGGGCAAGAAAAAAATATATACATTTAAACCAAGGTTTTTTTTACACATTTTGTTGGTAGAGAAAAAAATAGAAAGAAATCTAAACCAAGAGCTTATTTACATTTTTTTTTTTTGCTTTGTGGTGGTGGAGGAATAAAAAAAAAACATAGATATCTAAAGTAATTTTTTTTTTCTTTGTTTTTGGCATTATATATAAAATATATAATCTTTTTTTCACTCCCCTTTCATGGCAGGAAAAATATTACTTATTATCCTGATTGTTTTCTCTTTTTTTCTTGCCTTTCAGGGCATCCATATAGAGCACATCAGTATGTTCATCTATTTGTCTTCTTCCGTTTATTCCGTCAGGGTTGTGGTGGAACTGCAGAAGAGGCGAGATACACCCTGGGCAGGTTGCCACTCCATTACAGGGCAAAGCAGAGACACACAACCATGCACACTCACACCTAAGGACAATTTAGAGAGACTGATTAACCTAACAGTTATGGTTTTGGACAGTGGGAGGATGCTGGAGTACCCGGAGAGAACCGCATGCTGGAGTACCCGGAGAGAACCGCAAACACCATGGAGAAAGACCCTTTTTTAACCAAAAAAACAACAGTGCTACAAATTGTACCTACAGCCTCCACATCAGTAAATGCATGGAGTAATTACACCAAAGGCTTCTTCTGGTTCTTAAATGAAGGTAGGACAGTTCAAGCTAGAACTGTAACTCTACAAATGCTTGCTGGATAATATATATGTAAATTTATATATGGTGTTAAAGCCGGTGGGTCAGGATAGAGGTGCATGCTCATTATTTACCTCCAACAGGTTCTTATTATGGAAAAAGCATCTGACCTTTCAACAAAAATGTGTGAAAAACAGAGGACAGCTTCTATGGCTTTTATAGCAAAATACAAGGTCCTACTTCTCACTCCCCTCCTGCAAATCAAACTCTTAGCAGTTTGCAAAGAAAATTTGTTTTAATTTTTGTTGATAACATTGTATTCTAAATGAAATGTTCAGTTTAAAGCAATGTTGTTGTATTAAATGTGATTACATTCCTGTATGTGTTAATTTTGCAGTTACTTTCAATTATAGAACCCACACTTTTGTAATAAATGATTATCAGGGTTGCAACTGTGTTAATCCCCTTCTGTAGCAAGGTTACATGGAAAGTCTGAGGTTCTGCTCCTTGGTAATACAAAACCTAATGTGAAGCTCATGTGACTGCATTAACCATTCATTGCTTACGCTGAGGCAATCAGTGAGGAGATTAGAAATGTAAGTTTGAGACTGCTTCAAAAGCCTTTGGTATAGCACAAACTCAGAAAAGAAATTTCTCCATTTCTCAAACAATTTGCTGCCCTTCTGAAACTCCCAAGTTTCAGTTGTTGTGTGATTTTGTTTTTTCATTGAGAACAGAGACTTTTGATGAGCAGGAGTGCAGATTTTGGCAGTGAACTGTCAAATGATTCCCACTGAAGCAAAGATCACAGAGCAGCACCCCTAGTGACTTAAAAACCTACGCAAAGACCAGAGAGAATCAAGCTGACACATTCCTGTACAAACACAGACCGAGGATGGGTCTATATTACTTTTTATAAATTCCAAACCTCAAGTGTTTTTTCAGCCTTAAAAAAATAAAATAAAATAAAGTAGTGGGTTGAGAAATTTGATCTAGGTTTGTAGTTTTATAAAGCAGCTTTTTGGGGACAAGAATAAATGGAGCCTATGGTCAGGATCAGCGGATTCAACGGAAAAACACAATACAATAAATATCCTTAACTAAGAGTGTGATTATTTAGCTGATTGCAGAGCAGCTGTAGAACATGGTGACTCAGAGGTATCCAGACAGACAAGATTAAGCAAACAGGAGAAATCATTAAAAACAATATCCGGTTCACCTCAGCTTTTTACCTGGAGAAAATAATATGAAGATTTCATTAAACTATCATATTATCTTCAACATTTAATTTATTTTGACAAAATGAAGTCCTTAAAGCTTATCTTCTTAACCCATGGAGTCTGATTTCCCTGAATGAAAAGATCTAATTATGTTCTGCACAAAAGGCTCCATTTATGTCATCACTGTTGAAGGAGTTGAGTATTCATTGTATTAATAAGTGTTATAACAGGATTCAGTGATCAAAACATGGAAAGATAGAAAGGGTTACATTTATTGTGTGGATGACTGAAATTGGTTTGTAGGTTTTGTGATTGTTTCATAAATCTGTTGCCTTGTAACTAACTGTTTTGAATCTTGTTTTTCTTGATTGAATCATTTATGACCAAATTCAACCATAGCTCTGTCAACCTCAGATTTAAAATGACTTTCATTCAGAAAAGAAATTGTTTTTTTTTAACGGAAATCAAAAATCTGAATTTAAAAAAATAACATAACAATGTAATATATTATGTTCTAAAAGTTTCATAATTATTCTCCTGAAAAAAATCAATGGAAAATCCATACTGACAACATTTTCTGTTGGCCTTCAAAATAAAAATAAAAATGTCTGGCCTTCGAATGGTTTTTGTTGATTACATTAAATTATCAGTCGTATTGGCGTCAACATTAAATATGGTCATAGAGTAAACCTCTTAGTAGAAAAAAAAATAGAAATCTAAGGAGGCTTAACTGTACATTTATGTCTATACCCAAAGGCATCCATCCATCCATCCATCCATCCATCCATCCATCCATCCATCCATCCATCCATCCATCCATCCATCCATCCATCTTCTTCCGCTTATCCTGGGTCGGGTCATGGGGGTAGCAGCTTCAGTAGGGAGGCCCAGACGTCTCTCTCCCCAGGCACTTTGGCCAGCTCCTCCGGGGGAATCCCAAGGAGGTTCCAGGCCGAGAAACATAGTCCCTCCAGCGTGTCCTAGGTCTCCCCCTGGGCCTCCTCCCGGTGAGACGTGCCTGGAACACCTGACCAGGGAGACATCCAGGAGGCATCCTTAATCAGATGCCCGAGCCACCTCAACTGGCTCCTCTCGATGTAGAGGAGCAGCGGCTCTACTCTGAGATAGTAGATAGATGGTAGGAAAGCATAGAAATAAAAAAATTGGTGTGAGGGAGTTAAGCCAAAAAGTTGGCAGAGTCATCATTTTGCATGAAAAACTGAAGTGAGATGTCTGTAAGTTTAATATGGGATGCAAGCACTGTACAGTACAGTCCCCAGCTTCAGTGATTTCATAAGGCTAAGCTTCTTATTTGTCCAGGGAAAGAGGAGGAAGTCTGTGGAAATGTTTTTGAGCAGCTGCGAGAGGTAAAGACAACACTTTATCTAGAACTATAGAAGCGCTCCGTGGAGGCCAAGCCTGTCTGTAACCTAGCTCTTGTTTTCTAATACTCTGTTCTTTCATGCAGCAGATGTGTCTTGTTCCTGCTGACATTAACCCAATGATTGCTGGACCTTTTCAGTAACAATTAAAGTCTGTAAAAGCCTGTTAATAGTTTGTTTATATAAGTCAGGTAGGAGGCTGCACAGAGACAC
Source organism: Cyprinodon variegatus (assembly GCF_000732505.1). Taxonomy (NCBI): domain Eukaryota; kingdom Metazoa; phylum Chordata; class Actinopteri; order Cyprinodontiformes; family Cyprinodontidae; genus Cyprinodon; species Cyprinodon variegatus. Next base: position 132,569 of record NW_015150475.1, read on the forward strand.
CTAAAAAAAATACAGGAAAGGTGTACTTGAGGAACAGGCTTGGACCCTGAACTTTGATCCAATACAGTGATGTATTGTAAGTGCGAATAGACAACTTTTAAAAAAAATCCAGAGATAAAAAAACATTAAATTTAAATAAATGTATTTACACTAAAAAAGTAATTTTTGATTTAGTGTAAAAAATACTGAGGTCAAGGCAACAAAGTGTTATTTGTCGTTGAGTCAGATTCCAGTTCTTACTCTGTTTGTCTGACCTGGGTTTTCCTTGCCTACAAAATTATTCTACAAACAAAGACCCACTTTTTTACTCACATAAAGTATATTTTGATTTCAACTTCATTGAAAATGTATTCTTGAAGTTTTCAAACATCAGGATTTTTTGACAGAATATAACAGACAATGGAACATGTGTTGAGGTTAGTGTGAAAAGTATCACGGTTAGTTAAAGAGAACCTACAAAAACTACTGTGACTTAATATGGGTGCCCTTGCTGTCTTTTACATAATCACACCTTTTTTAGATTTTTAGCAGCCTTATATATAGAACTTTGTCTTTTGTATGGCAATCTATTTTCTCTACTTCTGTGTCAGGTCCTGGATACAGCATTGGTTACCCCTTCATTTCACAGCTTTCCTATAATTGCTCCTCCAAAGTGTTCAGAGTGTGTGACATGCCGCTGATACTTCACTTCAGCCCTTATAGGAGTCTCAAAAGCATTTGACATTTCACTGCTACTCTACGAAGCAACACCTGGTGCTCTGACACTTATTTAACATGGAAATGTTTGGTTTTGTCTCTGCCTTGTACTGTATCTTGATCACTTGGGAATGTTCAGCTGACTTGGACAGGCCCAAACAATCTACTGGTTCACGGATCAAAACCTCAGATTTGAGCATTCTTTTCAAAAGTGGTAGCAAGTAAAAACGGAGTATATTTTCTTAGGACATCATGAGATATTTCTTTTGGAAGGGACTCCTGGTGGTTTTGCTAATGCAACACCTTACATCTGAAGGTAAGGTGGTGTTATTAGATATGTTCTGATAATCATGGACTTAAATTTTTAACTGTGTGTTACATTTGACTTGACAGTCTAGGGTCTCATATTCTAAATGAAGACACGAATAAGTGAGGATATCTCTTTAGTTTATGAGGTAAAAGGATTTAGTTTTCATGATATTGTAACATACCAACATTTTACAAATTTACATCTTGATACTACTGAAATATTTCCCTACCATATGTCATACCATTCATTGCTCTGGTTTTAGCTAATTTTATTATTGCCACAGTGCATAAAGTAATACCATGCGCTTAAAGCTAATTTCTATGCTTGTTTTCTAAGGCAGAAAATACTGACTTGACTATTATAATTTTTAAGCCCTAAGATTTGTGATTTGTAAACCAAATGAGTGTCACAGTTCATTTATTTTTTACAATCAACACATACAGTATTTACTTGTCTTGATACTAAAGTTGTTAAGCTATATGTTAACTAAAAAGGAACTCAGTAAAATCAATTACATCAGTTTTTAAATTCTAATGAAAAAAAAATCTTAATACAATATGGTAGTTTTTTCAGGGTTATACAATGCAGAAAGGCTTAAAAACAAGAGATTTATTTCTTTATATAGGGTATTGGCCATCTATACCCACATTTGGTGCAAAAGCTAAACAAAAATTTACTGTGATATAAAGGTCAGTGGAAGTTCACCCAACACTGACAAAAATGTACAATGAAGAACCTACCTAAACCAGCTGTCATTTTTATAATGGGATACTTTAACATCATCAACATTTCATTTACAAGGAGGACACTGCTCTGGTATTATAACTTAACTTTTTTTAATTTTTGAATTAAATATTTTAGCCACTTTGTACCTTTTAAAAGAATTGTACTTCTACTTTATACCATGATAGACCTTTTTTAGATCTTAGAGCGGAAAAATTGCTCTGATGGGCCAGATTTGGCCTTAACTTAACTTTGACTCATGTCACTTAAAGCTACAGTGTGTAACTTTTAGCGACATCTAGCGGTCAGACTGCAGACCGCAGCAACATGAACATCTCCCCCCCACCGCTTCTCCCCCCCAACAGTACGGCGAGCGTTACGGAACAAAATGTCTTCCCCGACGTCCGCATCACCTACCTTCTCAAGTGATGAGGTTTGTTTACATAAATACTTTTACAGATAGTATTTCATTAGTCTGTGTAGGGTATAGATTT
>NW_015150475.1:134810-146732 GCF_000732505.1 Cyprinodon variegatus
TTGTGACATTTTGGCGATCTCGCAATCACTAGCTTGTTGGCTCTGCGCTGCCGTAGCGCAAAGATGTCTGCCTCCATGGCTGCGAGACCCTCTCCTATGTAATTATAAATAACAAATTCTAAGGCAACGCAAATATTAAGGTTAAGAGGCTGAGCTTGTAGATGATGATAAAATAACATAGTTATGTATAATATATTACATTTCTGACTGTATATCCCTGTAATTATTACACACTGTAGCTTTAAAATAACCTCTGCAACCTTTTGCAAATATGACGTAAACACAAAAAGATGAAGAAGAAAAAAAAAAGCTGAAACCTCATGCTCCATGAATTCAGGAAGAAATGACAAGCAAAATCAGTGGCATTTTTTTTTCTTGTTGAAAAGGGGTATAAAGCAATCTCTAAGACTTTTGAAATTCTGTTAAATGACAGTTAGAGCCAAGATCCACAGATGGAGGAAACAGGGAATACTAAAAATTACCAAAGAGTTGTTGGCCAACCAAAATGATTTAAAGAAAACATTAATAAAAAATCCAGATAGTTACAAGGCAACTAAAACACTGCAGACCTCTCTTATCTCTGTTTAGGTCAGAGTTCAGATTTCAACAATATAACAGAGAGTAGGTTAAAATGTCCCAAGGCAAAAAAAAAAAATAATTCTGAGAAAATAAAACATAAAGACCCATCTTACACCAGGGAAAGTTTTATATGGATTCATCAGACAAAAATGTATACATCTTGGAAGGTGTATTTAATCTTTTAATTATGTCATCAAACTAACACAATACTAAAGAACTGGTTATGGTTGTGCAGTGGTCAGGGCTGCTGACCATCAAACAACCAGTAGTTGCTTCAGAATCTGGATTGATTGCTGAGATAAATGTAACCATGTAATTTTCTTTTTACCAGAAAACCCTAATTAAAAGTAAAGCATCAAAGTAAGTTTCTGGGTTGCCGATCACGCTATAGAGTGAGCTGAAACCGTTGGTTTATTTTTTGGAATCCTTTTATGTTGCAGAATTAAAACAATTCCTTTATGAAGTATGGGCCAAGAAGCTTTGCTGTAATGTAAAACGAAGGTGTGACGACAGCTCTAACGAAAAAAAAACCTTTATTGGTTTTAAGTAGCTATTATATATCCAGAGGTGGGAAGTATACCAACAAATGTTACTTGTGTACGAGTAGCACTAATTCTGTCAGGTTGTGTGGAGGTTTGAAGAGGACCCAGATGCAGAGACGGAAGCTGAGGTTGTTTCTTGCAGATTTAATAAGGAGTGGTGGCAACAGAAGCATAAATCCAGAAATAACTAGTTAAAGAACACAGGAACAGAACAAATGAAAACACATAGGACAGGGAGGGAATGAAGGAATGAAGAGAATCCAGCAAACAGTGACACCAGAGGAGTATAAATGCCAAACAGAACAATGAATGGAGTCATTAACTGATTGGGAGCAGGTGTGGACAGAAGGATCTAGAAGGGAGCTAGGGCAATGGAGATTGACTCAAGGTGGCAACAGAGAGTAAACAAGAAAATAATTAGAATGACATGAAATGGAAATGAAACCAATACACTTTAGAACACAGAATGACATAAATCAAAGTGTAACTCAAAAAGAAAACTTAAACAGCACCAAAAGCCCAGAAAGGGCAGAATCATGACAAATTAATCATTTTAACTCAAGAAAAAGTACAAAACTAGTAGGCTACAAAAATACTGATAAACTGTTCTGCTTTCAAGCCATGATCAAAATAAATGATTCAATATTTTACAAACTGATGTAAAATTTAACAAAAACATAGATTGATATGCAAATTCTGGTGTTTGAAAGAATTAGATAAACATAGAAATGTAACATACAATAATTAAACCATAAAAACAATTAGGTGGAATAAACGCTATTGAAAATAAATGTTTTGAGCTTTGAAATCAGAAAATCAATAGTTACTGCATGTAGAATAGGTTGAATTACAGTACTCTGTTCACAGTATAGTGAAGTTACTCAAGATGGATGGAGTAGCAAGAAATTTTACTCTAGAAAGTGTAGTGATACTTTACTCATATTTTACTCAAGTAAAAGTAAAAAGTACAATGGTGTAAAACTACTTCAGTTCAGTTCAGTTAGCATCAATTCACAACACATGTCATCTCAAGGCACTTTACAGTTCACCAGATCATACAGTCAAGTTGATTCAGAGTTTTCTATCTAAGGAAAACCAGTTGATTGCATCGACTCATTGACTCGAATGCTATCCCTCACAGTAAACATGCTTGTAGCGACAGTGGAGAGGAAAAACTCCCTTTTAACGGGAAGAAACCCCTAACAAAACCAGGCTCAGTGTGAGCGGCCATCTGCCAAGCCAGACAGACGAGCTCCGAACCAGCTCCCATGTCAGAGGATGAAGAGAGCACATCCAGCCAGTCACAGTCAGAGAAACAGGACTACATTGGAAAGCAGGCCGATCTCCAACATCTATAAACAAGGGTGTTGATGGCAGCAGCACAGCTGATATTTCTCTCCAGGATGGAGTCACAGCCAAGCAGGAACAGACCAGATGAAGCAACTATGAGAAAAAGCAGAGAGAGCATAACGTTAGAGATTAAACTAACAGATTCTACAGAGCAGAGGATAAAGACAGAATGAAGCAGACAGATGAAATGGAGGTCCTTATGTCCTCCAGAAGTCTAAGCCTATAGCAGCATAGCTTTAGATATAGCTCAGGATAACCTGAGCCTCTATAACTATAAGCTTTATCAAAAGGAAAGTTTAAGCCTACCCTTAAAAGTAGACAGAGTGTCCACCTCACAGACTAAAACTGGTAGTTGGTTCCACAGGAGGGGAGCCTGATAACGAAAAGATCTGCCTCCCATTCTATTTTTAGACATTCTAGGAACCACCAGTAAACCTGCAGATTGAGAGTGAAGTGCTCTGTTACAGTAGGAACATAAGGAACAATCAGATCTCTGATATAAGATGGAGCTTGGCCATTTAATGCTTTATATGTGAGGAGGAGGATTTTAAATGTTATTCTTGTTTTAACAGGAAGCCAATGAAGAGAAGCCAGGATAGGCGAGATATGATCTCTTTTTTAATTTTCATCAGTACTCTGGCTACAGCATTTTGGATCAGCTGAAGGCTTTTAACTACAGTTTGTGGACTTCCTGAAAGTAAAGAATTACAATAGTCCAGCCTTGAAGTAACAAATGCAGGGACTAGTTTCTCAGCATCACCCCTGGGCAGGAGATTTCTAATTTTTGCAATATTCTGATATGAGATGAAACGAGAAAATTCTAGAAACATATTTGATATGGGATTTAAATGACACGTCCTGATTAAAAACAACACCAAGATTTTTTACTTTATTATCTGAAATCAGTTTAATCCCATCCAAATGAAGTGACTGCCTAATCAGCTTATTTTTCAAAGACCCTGGTCCAAAGACTATAAGAAGGAGAAAGTTAAGAGTCATCCAGGTTTTTATGTCTTCAAGAAATGCCTGTAATCTATGTAATGGGTTAGCTTAATCTGGATTTATAGACAGATATAGCTGGGTATCATCAGCATAACAGTGGAAAATAATCCCATGATGTCTAATAAATCTACCAATTGGGAGCATATTTAAGTGAAAGAGAAATGGTTCTAGCACTGATCCCACTTACTTAAACTTTTTAAAAGGTAACTGAAGTAAATATAACTAAGTGTGACTAGTTATTACCCATGTCTGTATAGAAAAAAAATGTTTCTCGCCAGGTTCACAAATAAAAAAAAGGAATATTGTATTTTCTAAGGTTATTATTGTCTGATATAAATATTTGTTTAAGTACCTAAAGTAGTTACTCTCAAGATACAAATTATAAGTAATACCACATATTCATAAATGTGTCTAATCATCTCTTCATTAACTTTATTAATATATCCTCCTAAACTACTAATCTAGTGTGATTTAAAACCACGAAACATGACATTTTTTTGCATTCTGTCTTTAGGTATGCCTACTCCCATCCAGTTCCCCACTAAGGTTACCTACCAAGGTGGTCAGAGCTTTCCTGAGGAAATGGAACTGCCTGTTGCACAGACTGTCCCTTTGGTGTCTCCTCCCAGCTTAAAGGATGTCCAACAGGCGATGCAGGACGCCTCAGAGCAAGTGAAGGGTCGTGGGGCAGAAGAAGTATTAAAGGAACTGCTTGAGAGGGTCGTGGAGGCAGCTTTGGCCCATGTAGAGGCAGGTGGTCAAGCAAAAGACATGGCTATGGAGAAGAAAACGCTAGAAGAGGATCCTCTGGTGGTTGAAATGGAAGATGGTGAAGCTGGAGTAGAAGCTGAGACACCGGAGCTTCCCTTGGAGGAGAGAAAAGTTAATGGTTTTGAAGAGAGTGAGGTAGTAGCAGGGGTGGATGAATTTAAAAATGTATCTAGAGGGGGTAAAAAAGTTGTCAAGGAAGAGGGGGAAACTGTAGCTGGATCAGTTGAAGCAGTAGGTTTTGAGGTTACTGATGAGTCATTACTGGAAACTAAATTAACTCAAGAGGATGGAGCCTCAGAGGAGACAGAAGGGGATTTAGAAGCAGGGAGGGAGGACAGCGAGGAGCAGGTTGTGTTGATATTTCTAAAGAATGCCACTGAAAGAGAAACACAGGATGGAAAGGAAACACCAGATACTGTGGAGGTGGCAGTGGGCGCACAGCCAGAGCAGGAAACAGAGGAACAGTCTAAAGCTGGCCATAGAGTGGCTGGTAAAGAGCAGGCAGAGAATAGCAGGAGAAAGGAAGCAGTTTTGCATGAAAAAAGTCAAACAACCCAAACTGATTTAGAGAAAAAATTACCTCATCTTAATGACCATGGTTTACTAATAAAACCTATCATAGGTGATGTGATTAAAGAAGAGGGGGAGCTCAGAAGGGGGGAGAATGGAGCAGACAAAGCTGATATACCTGTAAATGGTTTAGCAGAAATGGAACAGAACCAAAAGACGGAGGCAGAAAGTACTGATTTAAGGGAAGCAACATTAGAAGAAAAATATGGTGAAACTTTAAGTGAGGAGAGATCAAAGGCACTGTTGGTTGAAGAGGGTGACAATACCGGAGAAGCAGATATGGAGGACAACACAAAGGATCAAGGTGAGATCTATATAGCTGCAAAGAAAAAAGGTTTAAATATGTGGTAAAATTATATAGCCCTGTGGAATTAAAACCTAAAACAAGTAACAAGAAATGTAAAATATTTTTAGAGATACTCTAGAAACATCACGTAAACTTAAAATCTGATATATTTACTTTCTTTTAAGTTTAACTTAACTAAAAATAAATATATAAAATGCATCCAATTAATGTGATTTGTTCTTACTCAATCCACATCATGTACTGTTTTATTTCTGCTTTTAATACTAGAACAAAAAAGATCATTAGATCTGATAAAAAGCTTTACTAATAACAGTGTGAAAGGTGTGGTTTTGTTTATTTCTATTGGCAGGATCTTATAGTAGCTGCATCTTAAATATATTCTTCCAGGATTGTCTTAAACTTTTTCCATCAACTCTGAGTAGCTTACTGGCTCAATCCGAACACATCAAGGCTTAACCCCTATAAGTTTCACGAGCTATCCCAGTTTATTCTCCTCTCCAAGCTCTTTCGGCTTCTCATTTGTTGAATAAGGTCACCATTTACAATGGATGGCTCTAAAATGGGTTCTCTCGTATTTATTTATCATAAAAGACTGTTGCTTATCAATTCCTCACCCTGCTTTGATACTGTACTGCAATGATAATATAAAAAAATGGTGGTGGATGGGAATGCCATGAAAAACCTGAAAAGCTCAGCCATTTATCAATACTTACATAGCGACAGGGCAAACTGCCTGCTGATACACAAACCCTGCAATTTGGTGTGTGTGAAGGAAGGAACGGAATCATGCCAATGTCTAAATAAATCCAGCCATAGCACTGGTGCGGATGTTAAAGATGATGGAGAGATGGAGACAGTTGGTTGGCCTTTCCCCTTATCATTCTTGTAGACACACACACACACTAAAACACACCAAAAAGAGCATATACGAAGCCAAAATTAAGCCAAAAAGGAAACACGTGTAATAAATTATAATACAAGCAGTTTTACTTGAAACATACACATGTAAACCCCTCTCCATGCACATTTTGAATGTTTTATATTTCAATTTCAAACCATGAGGCCTTCAAAATATTATACGCATGAGTGGATGCTCCCTCACTGGACTCGTAGCTTGCTTTCAACGCACAATTAGAATCTGTCATACCCAAGAGTGGATCTGTTTCTGTGCACTGTTTTAAGATAACGGAAAGTTAGAGAATTTTACTTTTAAACTTCAATATACCTGTATGGCCCTTTTACTAATTTAGTGCACCATTTAAAAAAAAAAAAGTTCTGATGTTGAGAGGACTGTGGAAACCAGCGGCCCTGCACGGCTGACCGCAGGCAGGGCTAACATTAACCCCTTTGCAGCAGCCCGCATTCAGCATAATTGTGTGTGAAGTACGGATAAATCTGATATCGTTTTTTTCTTTTTTATTTGGCAAAACCTTTCTTTGTTTTTATATGACTTTCATGATCATTATACCCCAACAAAAGGAAAAAAAATATTTTATTATTAACTAGAGACTGTTAATAACAGGAGGTCCAGACAAGTCTTGTGTGTGGTGATGTCATGAGTATGCTTCTGTTCCAGTTGACACAGATTTTTTCTTTGTGCTCCCATTCTTCCCAAGCCCATACGTCCTAAATTCTTATCAAGAACATACTTGGCCAGAAAACAAGCCCATACTAGAATTCTTGTGAATTGATAAATGGCCAATGGCTTGATTAATGACTTGTTTATGGTCAAACGCATACATTTACATATACAATCAGTTTGCGTCTACTCTTAAGATTTTTTTCTTATATTATTAATTATCTTTCTATATTTTTTCTTTCCAGCAGGTGGTTTGATGTACACATCAAGCTCCAAAAAATTACACAGTTCTGGAGCAATTGGCTCAAATGGTTCATTGCCTCATTAGGCCTCATCTCACCATCACTAGATACTGTTACCAGTCACAACAAGGAAGAAAACTGTACCATATAAGAGGCAGGATTCATGAAAGGTAGCCAATTCCAGGCAATTACAGTATGCTTTCTGTAGGCAAATGTTGCCATGAACATGCATGAACAGATCCACATTGGAGAAGGAGAGAATCTACAGGTAAATTAAAAACAAACCATTAGCGCAAAGAAGGAGCATGCACTAATGCTTGTATCCCATCGGGGGCCTAATATTATTGAATCTGCAAAGTTCATAATGCACATGAAGATCAGTTTTGTGTTTGTGCATTTTTAATTAAAGTGCTTGTATGATTATGTATCATACTGTATGTGTTCCTTTTTTGGCAGAATTCTGACTTCATAGGAGTATGCATACCCGCAATTCAAAGATCAACTTGGACTGCAGATACTTTGTCACATGACTCAGAGATGTCAGCCAACAAAACTGATTAAGCTCACTATGAGCATGTCTTAGCTTTGAAGTGAGTGGCTCTTGTTAATTTCCTCATTCTGTAATACCCTGCTACTCAAGTATGGCACTTGTGGGAAGCTACAGTTTTTACTTCATTTTACATGGGGTTGGGTGCAGCTCATGCCGGTGGAGATAACTTCACTTTTTAAACACTTTATTTAAACCAATACAGAATTTCTATCGCTAACAAAGATTGCAAACCATTACATCTCCAACTCCCTCTCCCCACATGCCGCTGTGTGCTTGTTGCAAAAAGCTTCCAAAAGATCTCAACCAAAAACGAACAATAACAGGGGCTGTCCAAGTTCTGGCTGTGAATCTTGTTGGTGTCAACAAGTTGGTATCAATAAGAACTCTTTCATGGGTAGGAAAGAAGATCAGGTCTGCTGTAAGATCTGGGATGAAAACATTTTGAAAAAAGAGCCTGAAATATAGCTAAAAGGATCTCTTCAATACATAAAAGGGTAGATTTGCAAAGGTCAAACAGGGTACAAGCTAAACAATAAAGAATTTTTATTGTTTTTCTCAGGTGGGCTGTACCTATATTTTCTGTCAGGCAAAGGATTGTGGGTTTCCATTCATCTCCTTTGCTCAATTTAACAACCTGTGAGCTATTTATGATAAAAGAACTGCAATGGGAAGCATTTAGGCTCCTTTTCCTTCCTTCCATCTTACCACCAGCACTATGTGGACAGCATTTATCGTAGAGAGATGATGCATCCACCTAGGCAAATTAGTCCTTATCAATTTGAATCATTTAGATTGATCCTCCATCTCTTCTCAAAAAAAGGATCCCTAAAGAACATTAATGCCTATATCATGTTTTACAATGTAAGTTGTTGGTTCAGGCTGTTATGCAGGGCAAATTTTCTTTTATGCATATTTGCCATTTTCTTGCTATCTCCTTTAAAGATGAGCTTTCTTTTCAGCTGATAGTTGTCTTGTTAATAATGTCTACCTCCAAAGTTGTCAACCTCTACAGACCCTCTAACATAAGCTTTGGTTTTCTTTGCTGCTTCTCCAAATAATAGTATCCTAACCTATTTTTGTTTTTAGTTAAGATTGACAGCTTCAGCCTAGTAATAGACGATCAGATATTTTTTTTATTACATGACACTGCTTTTAACTTTCTTTCTGACCTAGTCTGCTGCCCTTGGTCTTTGGGAATCAATGCTTTTGAAACTCAAACCACTTAGGTTCTCACATTAAATCTACATTTGTACTGATATCGTTGCAAGACTGATCCCTGATCCCTGGTCTACCTTCTGATTTCAGAGAAAAGACCTGAAAACCTGCTTCCTACCATAAATCCATCATTGGGAGGTGCAACTCAAGACAGTACAATTGTTGATGCAAACTCTAACCATTGCAGTAAGACAGTTATAACAAAGTCTGGAATTTTATCAGAAAACCATGGGGAGATCCAACCCACGGTAGATCATTTCGTTAATACTGCTTTTGCTGAATACCATCAAACAAAAGGAGGGAATGCAACAGGAACCATAAACGTAATGGAAGATATTTCTAGAACAAAAGGTAAAACATCACTCATGATGTGTAAACATGCTACACTTAATAGCATTACTTGTTGATGTTAATATAGCCATAACAAATATTAGGCAACGAGATGTTGGAAGATATACTGTATTTAACAAAGAGATTTTTGTGCTTAGGTTTTCAACTTTCAACTTTAATAGATGTACTTTTTTGTTTGCACATGCAAGCCAGTAGAAAGTAGAAAGGTACTTTTACTTAGGGAAATTTATAATGTTAAAATACGATTCAGAGTTTCTCGCTGTTATCTGTGTTTGTAGGATTATAATATAGAGCTATAATAGAGGAGAAATTATGGGCTATTCAATTTTGTTTTTAAAAGCCATTTTTTCAATCAATTAAATGTATTTTTTCTTTTTTTTTCCTGCTGTCCTTTGGTGGCCATGATACATTTGTTTAGTGAACAATGAGCACAGCATTCAGGCATGGAAGATCGGGGCTATTTTTACTGCTGTCGTCTTGGTTTTGGAGACTGTTTTCTTCATTATCTATGTCGTCAAATGTCGAAATAAGGAAAGGTAAGTGGTGGAGTTGAGTTGCATTAGGTAATGCGTAAAACATGAAAAATGTCAGGAGAGAAAAGCCAATATAGGGTATAACCAATAAACTGTAGGGAAATGCCTGAGTGTATGAACACTTACTGCCAGTTTAGATGAAATGTCCAAAAAACAAAACTTGAGCTTATTGTAGTTAAGTTTTAATCATGAAACTTATTAAATTTACACACTTCTTTTATTCCTTGACACCGCCTTGTAAAGAATTTTTCATTCCTGGGAGATTTTAAGAAATGACACCAAAAGATTTCCACTCGATGTTTCATCACTTGGTTCTTAGAAGCTCTACGAAGCAAGAGGTCAGGCGGTGTTTGAAAGAATGTTTGAAGTGTTTAAAAAGCAGTTTATCATATTCAGCTTCTATCTAACAGGTTTTGTATTCAAAACCTAACCTCCTAATTGTATTTTAGTATCACCATTGAAAACATCCTACTGTAAAATAATTTTTTTGTTTTTTTGTTTCTATAGTCAGATGCAGGTGCATTTCCTAAAAAAAATAGCCACACGGTGGGCTAAAGGATGCAATCCTTCTCTCATCGGATTGCTTTTGAGCTTGACTAGCCCTCATAATAGACAAAACTAGCTAAAGAGAAATCTGCATATATCTGATTTATTCTGATTCCTTCATTTTACACTAACAGTAAAAAGAGTAAGGATTATGAATTGACTTAATACAGTGTTTGTACATGTAGGCTCTTACATTGAATATTTGATATTGTTTTATTTTCTTGCCTTTTAGATATAGTAAATAGCATCTGGTTGTTTTTACTGTATGTAGGTATTTATTCTTTGGTTTGCTTCTACTATGCCTGTGAGGTTCTTATATTGTTGTTATTTTTTTAATCAGGAATTACTTGTTAGCAACGATAGCTTCTGTGAATGATTACAAGAAAATCTAGATCCTTGCAGTTACTCTGTTGTTCCAAAGGCTTAATTTCCAAAACCTTAACAGATACTTACACAAGTGTATTTATTTTTTTATTGTATTTTTTTTTAAAACCTCTTATTGACAAAAGTAAGATGTTATGGAAAAACGGTTTCCCTCTAAAATTATTTTGTTTTGCTTTCTCTAAAATGATTTTTACAAGCTAATTTACAGTATATGTACAATAGTTATCTTTGAGTTATCTTTATAAAATAAAAACATTCACTCAAACCTGGTAGCATTTATTCAGTATTCCATGTGCAAAACAACTATTTGATTTTTTAGTTTCTTACCAGTTTCTAGCCAATTAGAGCTAAGTCCTCCTTAAAGTTCTACAGTCGTTAGCAACTACAATGACATCAAAAAGCATAACAAAGCAACCGATTCATCAAAAAGCTTCAAACATGGCCAGATAAAATTTTCTTTGGTCAGAGACAGAGTCCCTCAATACGTCTCTCAAAGTTGAAGTATTTGGTTGGATCAAATGATAGGTACTTTTCTCTTTTAAGAAGATTTTTAACATAAAAAGAAACATATCTCATGTAGGCTAATCTTTGCTTTATTGGAGTCTAAATGTGCCTTTGTAAATGCATCCAAACCTCTAGCCAAGGTACTTCTCATATTTTGTCAGGCAGTTTGAGGTTTTACAAATGTAAAGCAGCATACTACATACCTTAAACCACATATCCCCTACAGTTCTAATTGCTGAAGGGATGTACCATGTCATCATTTTACAGATTAAAAAAAAAAAAACAATGCCTGATGTATATTTTTTATTTAAGAGTGAGAATACTAATTACACATTCACATTACCCCAAATACATTACAGCACTACGGTACTTTTCTTAAGCCTGAACCAAACCAGCTGATTATTAGCTGTAGCACCAACAGATTCACAGTCACAGATGGGACTCGCAGCAGTTCTGGTACATGATTGCTTCTGATGTTGCCCAAGCTGCAGTTAACATTTCAACACTGACAGATGATGAAATGTGCTTTGTATTGGCTCTCTGTCCCCCTCTGTGTTCACAAAAATATTTCTTGTTATCTTTATTAAGATACTTCATTGCTTTCCAACCACTTCTCCAAATGGTTCACAGCAATGCCTTGTGTATTTTTGAAAGGATAACAGGAAGTGACTAACAGTGAAAAAAGGAACATTGTTCTTGTGTTTCTATGTGAGCAGCCCTCTAGCCATGCAGCAGGCAGGTGTCAAAGGGTGTGTTGATCCTGAGGCAGGAATGGGAGGTAACTGCAGTGAGGACACTCCATCAGCAGACAACGGAAAGTGTCTAGAGTATGTACCCTTATAAAAATATATTTCTACTGGTGGAAAATTATCTATCTATCTATCTATCTATCTATCT
>NW_015150475.1:146824-185368 GCF_000732505.1 Cyprinodon variegatus
AAAATGGTGAGATTACTGTGCCCTGGTCCACCACAAGACTGGAGGTGAGTCCTGGTTAGACTTAGGTTAAACGAGAATCCCACAGAGCTCCTGTCATTAGCACTCTGAGCCCCTCACCATCTGGACCTGGTGCCTTATTGCGATTCAGTGTCTCCAGCTGCCTTGTCTTCACCATATCTGTATTTATCTTAACACGTGATTAAAAAAAGAAAAAAAAAAAAAAAAACCTTGCAAGCAAGATAAATTCTTGCAAGATTTGTAAAATCACAGGTGGAAACAAAACAAACATGACTGTGCCTGTTTCCACTGGAAAAGTCTCTTTTTCTTTTTGAAAAATGAAAAGGGAAATGATTTTAGCCTTTGTGGATAGGAGGATAGTTGTGCTTTCCTCCCAACTGGATTTGCAGGACTAGCCTACTAATAAATATAGAGTTTGATTTATCTGTTAACTCTGTGAAAAAAACAAATAATGTAATATGTCTCAGCTGCTACTAGTGCCGTGATTGGCTAAAAACTGTACATGGGAGGCAGGTCCTTCATAAGCATAAACTAAATTAATGTCCCTCCCTTTTGCAAACACTTTCTACAGGTTTCCCACATTGATAAGTGTTTTAATTTTACATGGTATCAATCTGGCTTATGCCAGGTTAGATACAAACCTGTGCAAGTGGCATTAAGCTTTTTTTGTGTATGCATTGCAAAAAAAAAAATTGTGTTTTGTATTGTTTTATTCTTTTATATTTGAACATCTTTTCTGAGGCCCACTAAAGCATATATAGGGAGTAGAGGAAAGACAGTGGAATGCGCAATAAGGACGGACGCTCTTTGAAAGACAGATGTTTTAAACTTAAGATTTTGGCTAAAATACTAATAATTTTAAGAAAACATGTTCAAGTCCAATTTAAGTCTCAAGTCATTGGAGTCAAGTCACAAGCCTATAAACCTTTTTTTTTTTTTTTTAAGTCAAGTCCAAAGTGTAAAATTAATGACTAATCTGACTTGAGTCCCAAACTCCATTTTCAAGAATTAAGAAATAAATATTTTTGGTTGTTTTCCTGTGGTGCCATATGTTCTCTAAATACAGATGGGGTTTTTTTCACTCAAGGGTGTAAATCCTATGCAATGGACTTTTTAGTAGGCTTCTCCGGACTGAAACCATTTATAAAATGACTTTTTTTTCATCCTTTGTACTGTAACTTTTCCAAAAACTATGGCTCGAGTCAAAGAATGCAAATGAAAAATTGTCTGTATAATCCCCCATGGAGAGCTAAGGTTAATTTCCAATTAATATGACTCACTATCATTTGTATACAGTATGTAACTTATCAGTAAAGGTTAAAAGCATACACTAAACCATGTTCTAGCTAAATATAGTGCACATATACAGAACCAGATAATTTCACCTTTTCTTTTTATCTCCCCCACCCCAAAGCTGAAAAAAGGTTTGCAGAGGATTTTTCTAGATGCAGCTTTTCAAATGATTAAATCCAGCAATTTAAAGGGGTTTGTATACTTAAGATTCACAGTATAATAGAAAATGTTGAACTCGTTACCACTTAGATAAGAAAAATGTCAGATTTTTTCAAGCCGTCAGCTGACTAAATATCATGCTTTGACCTATGAACCTATGGCTACAAGACAGCACCAGCTCTGTGCTTCTCAGCTGATTACCTTTAGGGAATTTTTTTGTCACCATGCTCACGATTCAGCTCACAGGATCCCATAAAAGACTGCAACTGTGAAACAAAAGCTTTTCTGGCTAGTGCTGTTATTTTTGCAAGGCTAGAACGTTTGAATTAGTTACTGGCTGAAGGATATTATTGAAAGAATCTTGAACATATAAAATGTTTGAACGGCAACATGTAAAAAAAAAAAAAAATGCTGCTTTAGTCTATATTGAAAACTCATCTGTGCCATCACAGAACATGTCCTTGTGACATTTTATTAACAATTACAGTAAGATCATCATTCGAAAGGCACTTGACCATAATTGACCAATTATGGTCAAGTGCTTCAACTCACTGAAAAGGCTGCTGTAATATATATATATATATGTGTGTATCTTTGGTAGAAAACTGATCTCAGTATTACAAAGACTGCTGTTTGTATGCTGTGATGCAAGGTAGTATGATGCAAAGTAAGCTGCGGCAGCAGAAACATTTAAATAAAATGCTCATTTAAGGCTACAGTTTTTTACATGTAAATACTTGATAAATACAATGTAAAGTATGCTACAGCATTTAGCACCATGTGCTAAATTCCCGACATTAACACAAGCAAACAGTTATCAATTATAACATTGCAAAATTGGAGCATGACTCGTACTGTGTGTATAATTTTAGAATAAAAGTATATTGGTCTTAACCTAAATATTAGAAGCTGAGATAGTGCTCAACCAGGGAATCCTATAAATGAAGTCTGGACCTCATTAAAAGAAGCAAAAGGTTGTTTTTTTTTATATTTAACCTGTAGAGGTTTTTCTCAGTGATGGCTTTATTAAGATCTGAACATATTAGTCCATCACAGCAATTACCAGTCACACAGACCAACACTGTCAGGGTTGATGGATGTTGTTGTGTAACCAAATGCAGAGTAGAGGGGGCAGAGATAGTTCTTGCACTTTTAATGGTGAAGTAGATGGCACAAAACATAAATTCAGAAATAACAGGCTGGGAACATAAAAGCAAAAACTAGAGAAGCTCGGGAGAAACATGCAAGAAGAAATGAAGAGAATCCAGCACTCAGGAACTGCAGAGGAGGAGTATATATGGGAGACAGTACAAAGAGTGGAGTAATCAGTTATTTGGGAGCAGGTGTGGACAGAAGCAACTAGAAAGGAGCTAAGGGGAATGGAAAGGAGCGCTGGGGGGGGCAACAAAGAGGAACCAGGGAAAACATGGTTTAACTAACTAGAAATTAACTTAAATGAGGCTAAAGTGGAATAAAACTAATGAATACAAAATAAGAAATATCCTTTACTTTCACAAGTGGAGCAGTACGGCTATCGACATAGTGTTCCGCTTGTGTTATGCATATAAATTGCTTTATAATAATTATGCAGGGAGCTTTACAGATTATATCGACACTGCACTGTAGGTAGAACAGGAAAGGAAAAACAGAAAAAAAGGAGAAAAGATTAAAGAAAGAGGAGATAAAAGGGAGATAATGATAAAACATTTTCAGTCTGATACATCACCTGCGTAGAGATGTAAAAAGAACAGTACAACCAACAGACATGGTACAAGACATACAATAAAGTAACACCTAGATAAGTACTATTATTTAATCTGACATGTATTCTGTGTTACCGGAAGATAAGAATATGGGCTTTCTGTATGGAAGTGAAAACATAATCTGAGACAAAGAATAACAAACTAAATCTAGACCAAGGAATAAATAATAGCAAAAATGTTGAAAAAAGATAACACAAATTCAAAAATTATATAAATCTTGACAATACAGAATAACATAGAACAAAGCATAAATGAGAACCCAAAATGAGAACTTACACAGAACCAAAAAAAGTCTAGAATGGCAGATCATGACAAACGCTCAATATATTACAATGCATCAAACTTTTGATGAGCTATTTTTTGTTTGTTTGAATGTATTTATATTTCCATATTTAACAAGTAAAAATGGCATACACATACATACAATGGCATACATAAACTGTTTATGGCCGATTTGGGGGGAAGCCAGAGAAGTAAAGCAAAGCTACTTACATACATGCTAGCCTGGGAAATGCACCAAAGACTGCTATAGGAAGTTAAAAAATAAAATAAGGCAAATACATAGGTTTTATTATGTTAGATTTTTTAAGCAATAGGTAGATAGATGTTATGAATAATGTATATTTCTTCTCTAAATTCTGCTTATAGCCTCCTGATTAATCCTTCCTTTTGTAAATTCTTCTAGGTTGCTTTCTTTGATATGTATACTTGGGTTAAAAAGAAAAAAATCTTCAGAACTTTTGCTCTTTTTTCTTTTCCTTTTTTTTTTGCTTTTTTTACTATCATTTTTCAATTTTTTAGGTCAGACCACCATCTGGGGCTAGGTGGTCAGATAATGATTAGCCTGCTTAGTAAGACATATGGTAATGAAATCAGTTTAACTCAATTTCCAGCAACTATCAACTTGAGTTTAGTAAAGAATATGCTTAGTGCAGTTTGCAAAAGATGATTTTATAATAGTAATTGCTTATGCTGCAATATTTCATGCATTTCAGTGCATGTTTCCTTTACTTTGTAGTAGCGTATTTGCAGTAGGAATGGTGTGTGACAGTTGTAGCAAGGCGACAGCATATTTTTTTCACCATGTCAAAAGATATGTGACAACTGATGTGTAGAGTACAGTTTTATGTGCAGTAATGATATAAATGATTAATTGAGATGCCATACCATATTAATAAAAGCAAAAATGTTCAACTCTGTAATGTGTATATTAGAACCCCTGTGACTGTAATCTTCTAACGGAAAAAAAATTGTCAATATTTCAACAGTTTCTGCTTTATGTCTTTGCCTTCATTATACTGTATTTGGTATTTAGCAGAGATTTAAGAGTCAGTGTTACGCTCACCTGAAACAGTTATCCCTGACGTTGACTGATGCATAGCCCTCAGGCAGCCCAGCTGAATTTACAATGTAGTTGCTCCACAATACGCAGGATGTAAGAGCGAACACTGCTCTATTAAATTAATGCAAATAAGCTGTGCAGACAGCACAAAAATCCAGCTAAATTTTTTTTATCTTAGACGCAGAACATTACATAATCTAAAACAAATCAAGCCAAATAACAGAGCCTTTATTGTTCGTTGTAATTTCTGTAATGGGACTAAAGCTAGTGCTCAAGAATTTTTAATGTCCAGCTGTTTTTGTTATTTACCAGGTTTAACTGGAAGGACTCTGACTAATTCTGTTTTACTATGAATATTTTTCATAACTTCTGAGTTTCTTTAGCAAATATAGAATTTCTACTAACATGCTGCACCTATCTGAAATTGGAATGGAGGTCGTTGTTATACTGTAAGGTAGTTAAGTGGTGCATGTATATAATCTATTCCTCCAATTCTAAAATGAACTTTCCAAGGACAGCCTCACCTGCAAACAGTCCATTATGTCAGGAGATTTATTTATATATAGATGTCATTACCCCTCAGTGTGTCTCATTTGAGTTGTGTCTCCATCTGCTACACGAGCCATTAAGTCAACAGACTTAAGGCAATATTAGCATTTGCTCTCGATTCAACAGCAGTTGAACAACCTTTACAAATAGAAAAAAAAACACAGATTTAAATTTTCTTCAGTTGTTGCAGTCACCTCAAAATACTGTTACAAAAAAGTCGATCTTCGCTTTTACCTAACATAAAATTGACAGGCTATTTATATTTCTTATGTAACTTCTTGTCTTCTAATAGATGTAATGTACTCTCAGTAAGCTGCTTTTGCAATCAGGTTAATTTTTTAAAAATCTCAAAAAAATGTATAAGAAATGCATTTCTTTTTAACCTTTCACTCTCTGCCAACTCTTCTTTCTGCTAGGATGGCCCGACTGGACCCGTGTGGTGTGGCTACAACCTTGGCCAGGAAAAGGGAAAAGCAAGAAGATGAACATGAGGTAACCGTATCAAACCAATTACCAAGCTCTGAAGAGATGCTGCCCAGTCCAGAACCAGGACAAGACTTTCCGACTCCCATATAATATTCTTTTTTTTTCTTTAACTAAATAAAGCCCAAAATGTAACATCTTTGTTATTATCCAAGCGATTGGATTTCAAGATGCAATTCTCCACCTCTTACAAAAACTACACTGATTGCATTTGACTGTGTTTAAAAATAAACTTAGGCTATTTTGACTTCTGTGTCAGATATAAAACAATTCAGGTTTTGAATGATTTAACAAAACAGAGAGCTGCCTTTCACTCAATCCAGAATGCTGGGTTTGGTTTTAAAGCCAAAAAATATTGATTAATGCAGCTCAGCAATTTTTATGATTGCAACGTTTCACAGGGATAAGTGTAAGAAATGTATTTTCTGTAATAATACTTTTAAATGATAAAACAATTGAATTTAGACAACAAAACATGGAATATTAAAATAGTATAAAATACCTTAACTGACTTTGTGACCAGTTTTTCGTCAAGCAAGCACTAACTCATGCATACAACCAAGCAAGTAAAAGGTGAATGTATGAGTTGAAGTAACCCATTTAAATGTATTAAAATATGTTTTCATTAAAACAATCAAATTAAATTGAAATAAACATTAAATTGACCATCTTCCTTTCTCATCATGTGGGAGATTTTCCATTAAGTCTCAACATTTCTAGGTGTACAGTATTTCAGATCTTCTGCCTTTCAAGAGTGTTGATGTCTCTTATTTTCTCCTCTCTAACCAAAATATGTCACTGTTTGCCAGCAAACAACTAATTAAAACTAACCAAAATATTTTCTAACAACTTAAATCATGGCTTAAAAAATTATCCAGTATTATATTTATGCTTGCTGTTGATAAATATGTCTGTGGGTGCAAACTTGAAAGTCGAGATACTGTAACAATTTTGGGTGAAGATGGAAACAAATATGTTTTGTAGGTGCTACAACCTGTAATCAATCTCACTTGGACATTTGAACATGGAATAGAATTGTAACTTAAGTTAAAAAAAATTAAAAAAAAAGTAATTTAAATTTTTCTCATACTGAAATGATAAATGCTGTTGCAACAACATAAAAAGGTTAACCAAATAAACCATCCATCCGTCCTAGACAGGTTGCTACTCTGTTAAAGTATATTCTGTACTGTATTATCAAAACAACCCCTTTTTATGTTTGTTCGCCTCCTGGCCTCCCTTTTTGGATCAGGCTGGATTTTGTACTCTTACACCACCAAGAATACCTTCCAGTCACCTGTCTATCTCAACTCATACAAAGTAACTGTTTTTTGGTTTACTGATAGAAAAAAAATATATATTTTTTTTTTGTGTGTGTACAGCTTTGGTATGAGCACACACCAAATGGCATCAATTGAGCTATAGTCACAAGGGCTGTAAATAAACATTTGAAATAAACATTTCTACTGAGGAAGTAAACTCAAGTTTTATGTTAATCCTGCTTTTATCGGGACTGTGGTTGTGCACATGTGTGAGCAGGCTGGCACCAGCTGTAGAAAGGTCAAATAGCTATTTAAGACAATCGAGAGAAATGGGCTAAATGTAGCTCGCGGAGTCTCAGCATTCACAAATATGATCCACACATGCACAAGACAATCCACACATTCACACTACAATTCATACATGCACACCAGAATTCATACATGCATAGGAAAAGATCAACAAATGTACAGGATGGGATCCACACATGCAAAGGATAATATCCACACTTAAACAGAATGATCCACACATACAAAGGTTAAAATCAATACATGCACAAGATAATAATGGTGTGGGTCTGCCATGTGGGTCAGTCTCTGCCTATTTCTGTTTGCTGCAGTGACATTCTACTCTTCAATATAACAAAATCATCGCCCATCTGGTAAACGTTGTTGTAATTGGCTACAACTCTGGAGTTATTTCACTGGCTGCAGTTTCTTAAGAAAATCAGAGGTTACCTTCAGAGGTAACAGCCTATGTTTTATTTGAAAGTTTCATAATTTACTAAAAGTCTTCCATTTTTATATGAGGATAGCTGCTTCAACACCTTTGTAATCAGTATGAGGTTATAATTTGTGGAAACCAGAAGCTGGCAAAGAACAAAGGTGTAAACCATTACCATTATGTTTTCATTGGAATTTTTTCTGGAGATCTTATTATCTCTATATGCCACTGCAAAATCATTAGTCGCTTCATTCATTCCTAAGCCACTAGCTTCAAAAGACAAGCAAATCCAACTACAAACAGAACGATGGAGGAAATCATCTCTCACGAGCCACTGTTGAAAGCGGTTCTGAGCTTGTTAGTTTGGAGAGCTAATGGGATGGTGAATTATGAATAACGACTTGCACTGCCTGCTGGGTTGTCTAAGAGGTAAAGGTTCTGTGATAATTCTAAATTCAACTGGCTTAAAGAAAATAATGTATACCCACTCTGTTGATCTTGATAATAAGTGGAATGTGTGGAAGTTTAGTTGAATTGTATTTTTTGTTTTACCTTGGATATGTTGTAAAGTTAAAAACTCTTACATATGTATAGGTATAAAGTAAAACAACTTTAATAGTTTAATAACCTAATGACTAACCTAAACCTTGCTTTTAAATATTTTTCTAATTGTATTGGACATGTTACCATGTGGACTGTGGGTCCCCTGTTGGTGATCAACAGTCTGGCTCAGTTTCCCTGAGAGTGCATCACTTCTTAGGGATTGCAGAGTGGCCAGTGCTGTCCATCCCCTACAGCCATGGTGGGGGATGAGTGTGGTTCCAACACAGGAAGAGGGCAGTGTGTAACAATTATGGCTGACAGCCGGTGCCAAGGGCCCCAGTACCCATATCCAGGTCGTGATGACAGAGTCAGGTGGCCTCTCAGATTCTTCAACATCAGCTACCAGCATAACAGTAAGTTCAGTGGTTACAACTGTGGGCAGTGCAAGCATGTCTTGGCTGGTTCAAACTGTGATCAGAGGATCTGTAGTTAAGAAAATGTATCCTGTTTGGTTTTTAAAATTCAAGACAATATTGTATATCCATCCAGATGCATCCATAGAACTTCAGAAGAGTGCTGCATTACTTCTTGTGGGCTGTGTTCTTCCATTATCTTTGGTATTAGGAGGTGTTTGGACCTAATGGTAACACCCCACAGTTTGAGAACATTACAATTTAGCAATACTTTGTGTGGAGCAACTACTACTCTGTCAGTAAGACATACCTTGGCTCAGGTCAGGCTAGCTTTGGAGGTGTGGACTTCTCATATGAAGGCCCAGGTTTTGTCACTTGGCATTGATTCTATCTATTGCTACTGGAGAGAGACATACAGGCAAGTACTGTAGGAGGAAATGAGGTGACATTTTGGGTAGATAAAGAACTATTTTGTTTGTGGGTGAAACTTGTAAATTTTAAAAAGAAAGCTGAATAACACAAAAGTGAGTTGTGAAGGGGTAAATTGATATGGAGAGCATAGTTACCTCTGCCAAGGAGTTTGTGTTTTTAAGAGTTTTTTGTGTGTGTGCTGTATGTCTGTCTGTATACAGGATAACCTGCAAACTTATGAACAGATTTTAATGAAATTTTTACCAGAGGTGTGCCTTAAGTCAGAGGATAATTCATTAAATTTAGATAATGATCCAGATCATGAACAGGATACAGGATTTTTTAACATTATTTACCTCCCAACCTGAGGGTGGCAGTAGTGACTATTGACAGCTTCAGCACTGGATGCAAAAAGTCATGATTCAGATGTGTGAGTTTTATCTATAGGTGGAAGTCACAATATCAGGCGAAATGTGCTGCTTGGTGGAGGTCTGCACTCTCTGAGTGCTTCTCTAGTTAGAGATAAACCAGTAAATAAAAAAATAAAAACATATGTTAACCCCATGTCGAACATGCAGGATATGCTGGACGACCCGACATTCGCGCTGCCCTACTGGAACTTTGATATCAAGGGTAGAGAGTGTGACATATGCAACAATGAGCTGCTGGGAGCGAGGAGCACCTTGGACATGAGCTCCATCAGTGCCAACTCTGTCTTCTGTCAGTGAAGGGTCATCCTAGTCAGTGTGAAGGACTATGACGGGAACTGTCTGCAACGCTGATTGCACCACACAGACACTCGCCTCACTGCAAAAGCAAGAAGTACTGCTGATGTATAACATCATCTCGGCCTCTCCCAAAAAAAGAGGGCAAAAGCCTCATAAAAAGAGCATGTAGAGCATACACTGCTATAAATAATACCTCACAGCTGTTGTGCTAAATTCACTACTGCTGGCGATTAGCATCATTTGTTTGAAACTACTCTGGTTGTCAGACTTTGCCTTCTGGGTTGCCTTTCGGCACAATACATTTTGAAGCATTTACTCAATAGAGGACAAGAGAGCTTCCAGCTTTTTAACAATAGGTCACATAAATTTAGGATAGGACAAAAAAAAAGAAGACGTCTGATGACCTAATATAAAAATATTATCTCTTCATCTGAGGAGGTTTGTCTCTTGCTTCTCTTTTTTCAGAATTTTCTTTATGTCCTGAAAAGTGTCACTCATCTCATTCTGTCACAAACACAGGGTTACTGAAGTTAAGCATACAAGTCATCGGTGTAAGAGAGTTCATTCTTTTCCTTGGAGAGTTATGACAGGTCGGGTAATTTTCACACTAACAAGCAACAGCTCCTTAAATGGGTTGGGTTGAGATGAAGGGGGTTGGGAAGGGGGTTGCCTCATTTGTGCATCCGGTTGCTGAAGACAGGAATCTAGCAAGTCTACGGGTTCTTTTTTATCTCAGGGAATAATCTTCAAACACACACAACCCATTCATGTAGCCCCCCTGCTTATGTGTAAGAGGGAGAACACAAAGAAAGACGCAGACCTCAAGTGCAGGAGAGAAAAGAAATAAGAAAACTTCAGGTATAAAGCCCCCATGCACCACTGCTGTATCTATTGAAATAAATTTATCTGCCATCCTGTCATGTTGAAGACTGATCTGACTGCTACACTGGGCCACATGGAGGTAAACAGTAAATTATATCCAGCTGTGCATACAAGTTTGAATAACTTAGCAAAATATATTAAAAGTTTTTGCCAGCCTTCACATATTATATAATTTATTTTTGTTTTTACTCACAGTTAGGGTTCTGGTGAAAATGTATTTGATGAAACTATCTTCAAAGAAAACACTAATTACATCAGGAATTACCTCTGCCTGCATGGAACACAACCTGGAGTCTTTATCAATGATTATGCATTCAAAAACTGATACAAAAGAGATATATGATACATATGTTTGAAACAATTACTGAGTCCATGTATGAAAAGTTGAAATGTTTTAAAGTTTTTTATATTATCCTATATCTTTCATCTAGTTTTGCACTAATCTTCATGCATAAAAGAACAATTACATGATGAGCCGGGGGAGGTAGCTGAACTTTACAACACAAGGAACATTTAAAACAAATACTGATGGAGCCGGGCATGGCAATTAGCAAGGATTGATATAGCTATAATATAAAGAAAAATAATAAGTGAAAAATTAAGGACTCTTTTGAAATCAAACCAATGTCAGAGACAGCAAGATTTATCCAACACTGGCAGAAACATTTTGGATCCAAAGGAAACAAGTAAAAAAAATCAGAAGAATCTATGGGTGTCATGGTCAGATTTTTAGAAAAATTCTGGTATGATTTTTTTCAGAATTAAATGAACAAAAATCATATTTATCTATGTGCAGCACAGTACACACTGTTTGAAGAGGCCTCAATGAGGTTTATGGTAAAGTTCAATGTTCCTATAAAACATGGAGGTGGATCTTACATGTTTTTGACGTGTTTGAGATTTTGTAAAGACACAAAGAGCTGAAAAGCAAGGCATGGAATATCAGGGTTAAAAAAATATAGGATTAAATATTGATCAAATTCATCTACTGACAATCACATGGCTTAGAACAATTTTGGACATCTCAAACTTACCTTTATGAAAGAGCTGAATAATCTGCATGAATTTGAGGCTTTTTGCCAGAAAGCTTAGATAGCTTAATAGGCTCTATGCACAGCTCCACTACTTCCTGAATTTAATGCAGCTCCTTTGTTTCCTGTCTTTCATGATTGGATGCACTGATTAATCCAGGTGTGTATGACCTAAGTAACTGGCCAGACACACCTGGATTAATCAGTTCGTTCAGTAATGAAAGACAGGAAACAAAGGAGCTGCCTTAAATTCAGGAAGTAGTGGAGCTGTGCATAGAGCCCATTGTCTTGGAAAATAAAGTACTTGAACAACAGTTACTGTAAAAGAAAACTACAAGCTGTGATATGTTCCTTTGCAGAAGTCATATTGGTAGTTAATTAAAAAAAAATGCCATAGATAAATTTATAACAAGGTTTATAAACTTGACACAAACTGTAATAAAGTGTTTTTTTTTAATTATTCTGGTCTTTAAAAATCATCAGAAAATTTGCCAGTAAATGAAACTTATAAGCCCAACTATGCAATCAGTACTTTTGTTTTGCTGAAATCAAGCAAACCTGTATTTTGTCCTTATCGCCAAGGTACAGAGAGCAGTCCAATTAGAAGGAACCTTGCGGGTTATGTGGCACGACCCATGGTGCAGAAGTTGCCAGAGCCCCAGGATGTGCTGAACTATCTGGAACTGAACACCTTTGACACTCCACTTTGCTACTTCACCTCTTCTAAGAGCTTCACGAACAGCATTGAAGGTGTCCAGCTGCTGGCTATCATTTTCAACTACAGCACTGTTTGGCTTTGATGTAATCCCATTAATCGGTATAACAAACTACAATTCAGTTGCACCGAAGATAAAGCTTCTGAAGTTTGAGTGTGAAAGTGTAGAGATGAAAATTTGAGCCAGAAATTCTTTCTCCCTTAGTCCTCCACCCACATGCACATATGGTTAGCTCCGAGACAGCATTTGCTGTTCCTAATTTTGGAAAATTAGTGATATCATTTCTTTTCTCTCTTTTGTTATTTTGTCTTAACTAGGCTACAGTGTTCCCAGAGGGGCGTATGACCCTGTCATCTGCAGCCTCAACAACCTAGCTCACCTATTTCTCAATGGGACAGGTGGACAGACACACCTGTCTCCTAAAGATCCCATCTACCTTCACTAATGCTATCTTTGTGGCTTTGCAGGTACCGACCAGACTTAGGTCTATCTAGAACAGAAAATGTCTTGGAAAAGTATTCCCACCCATATTTATTTCGAGTAGAAGGAACATTATTGATAGGTTTAACATTTTTTTTTCTCCTCTGAAAGATCTGAAAGCATGTTTTACATTTTAATTCAGCTCTCTTTATTCTGTTGAACTTCATACATAGGTCACTCTCTTAATAATTGGATTCCACCTCTGCTTATTCTAATCTTCATATTAACACAGCTGCTATGTGAAGACATCGGTGGTATGTTAGGAAACAATATACTGAGCTTCATATATCTTATACAGGACCTAGTCCTTGATTTTGGGAAAACAAAGACCTTTGCACAACTGTAAATCTACCAAGGCATGATGGTCCATGTAATCTGACTGGTTTGGCAGGAAGATAATTATTTAAAGCAGCAAGAGGGTCCATTGTAACCTCAGAAGAGCCACAAAAAGTGACATCTCTTGCATTTAAACTTTTCATGAAACTTCTTAGTCATCCACTTAACCTTTTTGAAGAAAACCAAAAGAACTCCAGTTTAATGTATGTTAACACACCATATAGCAAATATGAAAGAAAAAAAGATATTTTAGTGTAGGCTTAAGATAATTTGTGTGGAAAAAGAAGTGGCACTGCAGATCTTGTGTAAACTAGCCCCACCCGCCAGCAGCAAAAATAATTTTTGCCTGCGAGTGGTCTAGCCTCGATCAATGCCCCAGGCCCTAGAACTGGTGGGCCGATCACAACGCAGAGATGTGTTTTGAATTTCTGAATGCAAAGCGGGCGAGGTTTTGAGGGCGGGACAACAAAGCTGCACGACGGTGGAGAAAGCACAACAAGGAAGATGGCAACAACTACTGAACAGTAGCATGCACTGCGGCAAAAGCAGCTTTCAATGGAGCGCTCCACTGAAAGTTAAAAGTTCTCTTTTCTGTTGCTGTTGTTCAATAAAAGTACATTTTAAGATCATTTGAGACGAGAATATTCTACTTTAAAGCGTCACTATATGGTCCATTTACCGATTTAATGCGTAATTAAAAAACAATTTCCGAAGTTGAGAGGACCTGCAACCAGCAGAACCCCGCGGCTAACGGCAGCCAGGGCTAACCACAGCTGGCTCTAATGCTGATTTTTGAGTCAGCTTTGGAATCAGTTTTGGAAGGATTAGACTTTGGGTTTTCGTTGAAACGTGAGCAGGAGGAGGCTCTACGCTACGTTCGCTTTATTTTTTTTAAGAAGGACGTATTCGCCGTTTTTTACGGACAGGCTGTTTCTTTACACTCCCCCATCAGCTTTCTGTCACGTTTACTACATCAAAGTCAGTTACGCTCATTGGTCAGAGCGTTGGCCAATAGGCACAAACATGGTTTGAAAAACAACGGGTTGTTCTCATCAACAATCGTCCGATGTCATCGGGGCCAGACTAAATTACACATTTAATCGCACATTTAGTATGGTTTATCAGGCTAGTGTAATACATCATCCACATAGAGAAATATAGTATTGAAGCATGATTATACTGTACTGTACTATTATACAGTATGCTATTTTTTAACTGGCCAAAGTTAATTGGAAGATGGGTGGAACGACTATAAGTCGATGCTGGAACCTGTTTGAGGTCACATAAAAATCAAAAGAAAAACATAAGCTAACTGCCTTTACTTCAGTAAACAAAAAAAAGTTTCAAAGCTTATACGAGTATTAGCCTTAGTCCAGAACTAAATTCAAATGAGGATCTGAGGCAAGATGAGTGGATGTTTACAGATGCTCTTCATCCAGAGCCTGATAGAATAATAGGCAGGAAAAAATAGCACCTGGTGTAGATGAACAAATTATTTAAAAAACATTTCCGAGGGGGGTGCACAGTGGATAACCTGTTTGGACTGTTGGATATCAGTGATGAAGTATTGATTTCAATGCATGGCAAGGCATTTTGACCAAATGTTTTCATACATGAGCTCTCTCTGTACTACTGTTGCCTTCCACTGTCAAAAACAGATTAACTGGTCCCTGCTTCTGTGTTACCATGGGATGATGTCTGGTTGGTTCTCCAGGACATACCCTGTAGTATTATAGTCATGGATGTGCAAAGTTTAAAGGCTTTTAAACATGCTTTTATGGTAATATGAATTAAACTGTGATGAAAGATAATCCAAGAGAAATAACCTTCAGTCCACAGTTGAAATAGTTTACCCTTATCAAGTAGAGGTAGAGGTTTGACAGGACCCTAACGCATACTGATTCTGCAAAAAGTGATTGAACAGGAGCAGGATAAATGGGAGAGAAACAAAGACTAGGCCAGGTAGCAGATTGGGAGCAGGTGTGAGCAGAGACAAGAAGAAAGCTAGGGAAAAGGAAACTGAGACTAGAGGGCAAACAAGAAATATCTACGTAAAAACACAAATACAATCAAAAATAACTTTAACACAAAAATGGAAATAAGACCAATGAAAACTCAGAGATAAAACTTGAACAGAACCCAAACCATGACAACCCTGAAGTAAAAAAATAAAAATAAAAAAATCCACTGGACAAACTGTCGGCGTTGAGTTCGAGCCTTTATAGAGTAGCCTAGCAAAGCCTTGTTTTGGCTTAGAAAACATGCAAATTGAACCAGACAAACAGGTCTGCCCCTTTGGAATGTTGGTCGTTTGGCTTTTTTATTAGCCTGCAATACCCCATACCTGTCTATGTCTGAAAGGGAAAAGGGCTAAAGGGAATTGTTGACCCTGCTGAACAGGCAAGGTCTTCTGTTCCCCTGTAAGGAGGGTGGGGGTTGCAATGATAGTAGGAGGGAATCAATTGTCACCAATGCTGAGATCTTTGTCCCTGCCCCTGAAAATCTGGAAGGTACATTTGCCAGGTGAGTAATAATAACACACTCATCCATTAAGGCATTCCCCCCTATGAACCCTTTTCATTGGATCTGTGCTCCCATCCCGCATTGCTCCTCCACTCACCCTGTCTGAGATCATCAACGTGGCCATTGTTGTTACTGTGGTGGTCATGGCCTGTGTGGACACTGTCGTATTTGCCATGCGAGTTTGTTCTAAGAGCTTGGCTGAGGCACTGTAGCCACTGCTGCCATAGACCTACAGGCATTACTGTGAGGAGGACAGGAGGCTGAAAAAAATCCCATTCTGTTGTCTAAGTCCACCACTGCCTAAAGGGAGCCTGACATTTTAACAAATTTCTTCTGCCTTTTTTATTCAATCTCTCAATAAAGCTCAGGTAGTTCTAAACCAGCACATCAATTGCCTGTCTCTGATCTAATATAAGGAAGAATATTTCTGACATATGCTCCAATCAGTAATTCAAATTACTGATTTATATCAGGTAATATAGGAACAAAATGTCTCACTTTTACAAAATTCTGCTTTTATATTTTCCTCATACTATCTCAATTCATCTTAATTTTTAATGACTCACACCATAAAGGCTGTCCTTATGTTTGTGTCCCAATTTCTGTCATTCTGTTGTTTACCCAGCCTCATCATTAAGTAAACAGGCAGGGCTGTATGAACAGACCGCTGACTGATCTTAAGACAGGCCTTTTGCTGCAGGTGCAAATTTATTTGTCTAAAGCCTTGGGCCATCTGGCAAATCGCACCACTTAATACTAATCTTCCACCCAAAGACTGGTTCATTTAGAGAGCAATGCCCTGTCTTGATAACAGAACACACATCGCCCTCATGTGGATCTTAGATATAACTACAGATATGGTAAGAGAACAGTGTTTAACATTTTGAAAACTAGAGCTTATTAGCTTGTACGGGGAAGTACATATCTGACCCAATTCTTCCAGAGAGTTCCAATGTAATAGAAAAAATGCTTTACAAATACAATCAAACTGCTTTAGATATTTGATTCAGCTGAACTAAATGGTATATTAAAGATTATACTGAAAACTAGACTAAAGTGTGTTCCAACATTCATATCTTAATTTTGCTCATATCTTAGGTTTTTTTTAAACCAACATTTGTGGTAAATCTTAAAGCTCTGTAATACATTGCATACACTTGAAAAAAAAAAAAAAAAGTCAGTTATTACATCATATTCTCTGAAAATGCAGTAACCCTGCATGGCATTCAGTAGCACCAACCAAATTTATGTTCCCGTGTGGCTCTTTTCTTTCTTTTTTTTTTTTTTTTTTTGTGGAGGCTGAAAGCCTGAGCGCAGACATCATGTAAACCTTAAGTGGTTTCTCCTGGGTTCTGGGTGGTGAAGATCAATTTTTAATTAATTTGGGGTGTTTTATATGGTCACATTTAATGACAAAGAACATACAATATTTAAAGCAAAGCAAAACTTTAGAATGACTTTCCCTTTGATAGGATTTACTTTGCCACTACAAGGTTGACACCATTTCTGTTACGTTGTTGTGAAGTAAAACTTAAAATCATAGATGACTTGCATGTTAATACACTTTTAAAATTCTAAAAGTGTTTGTGTACATCAGCTTGTTTAAGTATGGTAAACATGTTTTGATTAAAACCACTCCAATATAGGTCTGGCATTCAATTAAGGGTCTTAGGTCTGCTGATCCAGGGTAGCATCACCCTGTATTTAGCAGCATCCATCTTCCCAATATATCTTAATAATGTAAAGAAAGTCATTCCCACAGCATGATGCTGCCCACACACTATCTTTCCCAATGGGAATGGTCCATTCATGGGGTTGTGCAATCTTATTTTTTTTCAACACCTTACACCATGCATGCATAGAACACTTAATATTCAATATCCTTCTCCACATGTTTGCTGCAGCCTGTAATCGCCTAAGGAAACTATGTAAAATGTTCCTTCTTTTTCACAGATAGCTCTACTTTGTGTTGTTCAACAACATCAAATCCCAATAAAGTGTGCAGAAGTTTATGAAGTTAACGAATCCTGAAAAAGGCATTTTGCAAGATATTGTTCTTATTTGATGATTAGAAAATCATGAGGGGCAAGTGTATGCCGATTTTTTCACTCTAGACCTTTGTATAGACAGTATGTAGTTTTCTCCCTCCAGTCCTATAGAAGTCATTGCAGATAACAGTTTGAATATCCCTCTTTTAATCTTTAAGAAAATACATAACACCTATAATTTTACTTCAGCATCTTTCTTGTTGCAGGATCATGCATCATTTTGGAGCCTGTGACTTATTGCTGCTGCAGGTGTAATCCTCTTGTTTGGCACAAAAAAATCTTTTCTATATCTTGGAGTTATATTGGTAGATTGGCAGATATTTGAATTTTTGAAGCTAGTATTGGC
Organism: Cyprinodon variegatus; assembly: GCF_000732505.1. Taxonomy (NCBI): domain Eukaryota; kingdom Metazoa; phylum Chordata; class Actinopteri; order Cyprinodontiformes; family Cyprinodontidae; genus Cyprinodon; species Cyprinodon variegatus. The sequence goes on from NW_015150475.1 coordinate 164,872, forward strand.
TGACACTAATAAGATGCTTATAATAATGTGCATCCTTACGAAAAGAAATAATTACAGAGTTTTCATTTTTTATAGACTTTAAATGTATGAAGCCACAGCACTGACTTACATCTCCAAAATCCTTATTTTTTTTTACCTACCCTATCGTGTTTAGTAAAACAGCAGAATTTTTATCACTCCAAACCTGCTGGATGTACTTTGCTTCTCTTCTTTAACTGCATGAGTGAGCGTAATTACTTCTTGCTTCAGGCTATGACACCGAGTTAAAATGAGTGACATGGGCATACAAGTGTCTGTGTACTGAGGTTCCAATCAGTTCAGCTCATTTGCTCGTGACAACCGAGATTCTGAGTTTAGGGATGACACAAATGTGGTGCCGCCTAAACACACAGCCACAATTAAAGCTAAGTTCTCAGAATGGTCCAACCATTCTGCATTGGGGTATTTTTATCTTATTAATAAGAGGAGATAGAGTTTTTTAACGAGTCAGCAGTGAGTTGAATTATCTTGGATTGGCATTTTTGCAGAGTAGGATAACAGGCTGAAAAAGATCCTCAACAAACTGAATTTCAGGATCAGAGTTTTTATTTTTTTTTTCTTCTAGATCCACCAACATTTGGACAGCACCAGGTGACACTGGCAGCAAAAAAGACACGTTGCTGTGGATGTATGAATATGAATAGATGTGACAGTCACGTACGGAACAGTCTCTTGGCTGTTGCTACCCTCCAGAGAATGGAGGATCATTAGTACCTTTCAAGTTTACTCTCATGAGAGTTATCTTAATTTAAAATGCAGCACAAAACTCACCAGTGAGCTTTCCAGTCTCAGTGGAAAAGGTGGGTAACAAAGGAGTGCAATAAAGTGAAGAAAAAAAGTTTCTGAAAGGACAAATCTGAACCACACAAGTCTTGTGCCATTCCTCCATCTTAAGAAGTCCCCTTATCCAATCAGGCGAGCGATTGTTCATCTGGACCAGGATAAAGCAGACTGTGATGGCTGGGTTTCAGCAAAGCTTGCAATGTGAACAGATGGCTTTGATTAATGCGAAGGCTGCAGACAGGCTCTCCTGAGAGGCTTCCACTTTCCTAAATGAGACAATTGTGTGCAATTGTATTGTTTGTTAAGTTGTCACCAGTTTTATCTGCTGTTTGTTTCTAGATGCCATTCTTTGCAATGTCACATTCATGTTTTCCTCAAAAATAAAATCAAGACAATATAAAATGTTATATTTCACACTTGTTTACCTTTTCAACTAAAACAAGATATTTGCATACACAGTTTAAAAAGACTTTTTATTTCTTCACATACTGTCATTTAAATAACCAAATTTTTCCTGTTTTATGTCAGTTAGGATCGCTCTAATTATTTCTGTTTACGAAATAGCAAACTTCTAAGAGAATTTTGCATAACTTTCTTCAAATTTAGCAGCAGCAAAAAAAAAGATTTTATTGGCTCTAAACATCTGAGGAAAGTCCAGGTGATGATGTGGCTTCGAAGGCTTTAGAGTAAGTTAAATCACCCTCTCAATTCTGAAATTCGTTACTGGAAAAAAAAAGATGCCATCATAATTGCCACCATTTTAAAGAAATACTATAGTGGCATCTTATAACAAATACCAGAAAGTGTCATGGGTTATTGTATTATTTTAGGTAGGAGTACCAGAACAAGATGCTATGAAACAAAATGTTATAATAAAACTGAACAAAATTAGAGAGAACCATAAGGAGAGGATGATTTGATACAGGGTGGTGGCAGAGAAGAGACTATCAATGAACAATATGAGCTTAAATACAAAGGAAGGGTTATTAGTGACATAAAAATCAGGTGAGTTTAATCAGGAGGATGCCAAGCAGCTGAGGGAGAGTACTAAGCAAGAGATCCAAGGGGGAACAATGATAAATACAGAACTGAGAGAAATGAACCAAAACCCTAAGGAACTGCAAGCTTCAATCCAAATTCCTCAAACTGCAGCCCCTTTTGTAGCTCCTGATTCTAGCTCCTATCCCTTTACCTTTTGCTGCGTTGACAGTTAAAGCTATATCCAGGGTAGGGAAAAAACCTATGGACTGCTTTGGTTAAAGGTGCAGTAGGAGATCTTTTCTGACGCATTTTTTACCACTTGGCTTAAAGATCTCCCCACTTAGCAAGCACCGAAATAGAAGGCCTGGAAGTGAAACTAAAATAAATGGTCCCTGCTACAGTGAGAAATCTATGAATAACCCCAACCAATCACAAAAGACGGTCCGTTGGACATGATTGGTTCCTGACACATCAATCATGGTTGTCTGCTTGTTAATTTAGGCGTTAATAAACTGTTTCAGAGGAGTGATCATAGCGCTCTGCATCAACAGCGCTGCTCCTGCTGCTCTAGACCCGCTGCGTGGTTTCGGGGCGACAGTGGCGTTGGATGTAGGAGTTTGCCCTGAAATCGAAGGGTTGACGGTTCAAGCCCCGACTCCGACTTTCAGTGTCGTTGTGTCCTTGGGCAAGACACTTCACCTGCATTGTCTACTGATGGTGGTCAGAGGGCCCGGTAGCGCCAGTGTACGGCAGCCCTGCTTCTGTCAGTGAGCCCCAGGGCAGCTGTGGCTACAATGTAGCTTGCCACCATCAGTGTGTGAGTGTGTGTGTGAATGGGTGGATGAATGTAGTGTAAAGTGCTTTGGTCAAGTCTCCTAACTTGAATAAAGGCGCTATATAAGTACATGCCATTTACCATTTCGAGGGGTGGTCTGAAGGGAGAGGTATGGTTTTGTATGTTCAAAATTATAGCTTGCTGGAACCGCTTTTCCAAGATCTCCTACAGCACCTTTAATTTGAACAAGCCTTAGAATCACAGTCGTCATTACACGACAGACATGTATAATAATAATGATAATCGAATTGGCACCACAGCCAGGAAATTACTACAAGGAGACAATGTAACCCAAAAAAAAATATGATGGTGTGTATTATGTGTCATATGGAGTTATGTTCACATCAACAAATACTTTATATATGTTTGTAATAAATGTGTCTAATAAAGAAAAAACATTGATCAAAACATAGGCAGAAATGACAACCGATATCAAAGAGGTTCATGTTTGGACACCATACTGTAGAGTTTTCAAAATGGACCATGGATGTAAGCAGATTTTAAAGTTAGTTACAAAGTGGGTCACACAAATGACTTGGTTTCACTAGATCTGTCAGGATGAAGTGCATAAAAATTCATCAAACAACAGTAGTAGCTATTCAAAATGTCCCTACTTTCCTCGATGGGTCCTTGGCTGGTTCAAATCATAGTTTCTTCTGTATCCCAGATTCAATGAAAACACACAAAATAATCTTAATCAATAATCTTAAAACAAATCCTCACAAATTCACTTTTATTACAGACAATTCTGTTATAGAATGCTACATAATGCACACAGGTTTAAGTGCTGTGGCTTCTTTAAACAACAAACCTAAAATACATAAAGAATACATTTTCCATTAAGAATACAGAATCAATAAAAAAAAAAAGAAATTCTAAATAAAAACAGCACTTTATACTATAAACTACTCCCTTTAAGTCCTAGTGTGCAAAAAAAAAAAAGTATGCAAAGACTTGTTATTGTATTCTCTAACCACCATACATACTATGTTCATAGAGGTATCACTAGGTTATGAAAGACAATGACTAAATAAGTAACCATTATGCTTTTAAAACAATAAAATACAGGAATGCAAAGAAAATGTATGTCACGCCTTCACAAAAACAGTCTCCTAAAACACGATTGCCTTAAAAAAAAACCTTGGCAGAAGCACTTGGCATGTTGTGCATGTTGGAATGGGACCTTTGACTGAACAGGAGTCAATTAACTGTAAGAATACTGCATGTGTTTTGGTTTTTTGTTGTTGCTTTTTCTTTTCTGACAGGCCTTTTTGTTTTCCGTTATTTTTATATCTCCGACCTCATATCATTAAAACACTTAGGCTTTGTATAGGTAGAACTGTACATAAAGATAATATTGCCACTAAAAACAAGTTTAGATTTTTTTCTATCAAGTAAAATTAATGTTACAGTTGTATAATGAGAAATGACTGTACAAATACAATATTTGAGGCAGTTTTGTTAGAGGTACCTTCTCCAGACTAGGTACTGCATGTGTTACCATGCACAAGTATCAACAGTTCTACAACTTTTTTTTCATTATTATTTTCTCACATTAAGTCAAAAACTTTGATGCATTTTACAGATAAACACAATTTTACACCAGAAGAAAAAATAGATAAATAGTTTTCAAGAACCTTTGAATGCTGGTGGCAGGATCATACAGTTGGGGTGATTTTCTTCAGCTAGATCTAGAATATAGATCTTGTTAGGTATTTAAGATTAAGGATTTAAGACAACCTTTGACAACCTTTCCCATTTCTAATCATTGTATGTCATTTTGGGTGATCAAAACATGTTATATGACCAATATATGGGGTCTACATGCTTAAACACTTGAAAGAATTCTCTAAGACGTTGAAGATGCATTTGGACTTCTAGAAATTCCCATATTTAGGTCCTCAGCTTTGATTCAAGCAGTTCTACAAAAGACAGCGTTATTCATACAGTTATACTATTCGAAAACTGGAAGAGTGACAATTAGCTCAGGAGAGAACAGTAAGGACGACAGTCCCTTTTGTCTTTTTCAGAATTTCCACAGCCTCAGCATGAGTCACACCCTCCAGACAGTGTCCATTCACAGCAATAATCTGATCGCCACGTTTCAGCCTGCCGTCCTCAATGGCTGCCCCCTGCAGAGAGAGAAGAGCCCCGCCCCATTAATGTTAGACCAAAAGTCACTGAATGGTTCCTAAATTGCTTTAATTGAAGAGCAGGTATAAAGACAGTATTTCCATGTTCTGCTCTAACATCTCACAAAGTTGGAGCAAAGTAAGGATCTTTGACCATGTCTTTGTGAACAAACTGTGCAACCACAGTCCATGGTCCTCTCTATTGCTCTTCTGTCTTTATTTCACCCCATACCACATGTCTGACTTTTCTGTTTTGATTTGGCCGAATGTTTTTAGATGTGTATCCTTCTAACAGACCTAATGACCACTCATGCTCATTTTTCTTTTAGACTCTACCAGTATTTTATCGAAATGTTCTTCTTACAAAAAAGGTTTAATATTTCATCCAACCAAACCAAGTTCCCGGGACTTTTAATGTGAAGAAGGCCCAAAGCATTACTTAATACTTTTTTAAAACTTTTTTTTAAATCTAACTCATCTGTAAAAGTTGAGGCATATAACTTATAATATTAACCCAACCTATCATTCTCTGTGTCACATTTTTTTTAATAATCATTAAGGATACACAGTAAGGTAGAATATCATGGATTTAATATTAGAAGTACATATGCACTGGGTTTACCCTCAAAAAGGTAAATGGTGAATTACAGAAATTCTTCTGCTAGATTCATTTTATATAAATCACTGGGGACACCAACAAAAAAGTAGTAATTTTTTTTATTTTTTTATTTAAGTAATCTTTTGTTATGTTAGACATCAGCAAGACAATCTGAGGCTGTTCGGAGAGAAAGATCTTAACTTGGCGTGGAAAACAGAATTCATCCCATGTGAATGAATTAAACAGGAACCTACATACAGAACCTGGCACAGAAAACAAATAAATAATTGGGTGAACCAGCAGGAAACAATAATACTAATTAGGTAATTGAGCCATAATTAAAACTCAACAAAGATACTTAGAACAATCACACAAATGAATCAAAAAGTAACCAGAGAAAATCAAGTGAATTGAAAACCATATTATTATAGTAAAACCAACAAATATTATTGTTTACTGGTTGCCTGATCCTGACCTGTTCTGCCTTTGGACCACTGAGCCTACCTGTTCCCATTCTGATCTGTTAGCCTGACCTGTCTTCGAACTCCTGCTGGATTCTGCCTGTTAACCGAACCTGGAACTGATTCCCGACACCATCCTGAATTTCCTTTCTTTTCCTCTTTGGATCTCTGATCTTCTGGCCCGGACTCCTTTAAACCTCTTTGGCACCGGCTTTGACTTCGCCCTCTGGATTGTCCTGCTTTCCTTTGTCTGCTTGAATCTCCTGCCTATTGTTCAGTCTTTGGGTGTTAGTTTTCAAATAATGTAACACACATGTAATTTGGCCAGTTCCTAAGTTATTTGCTTTTCCATTTGGGTATGCAAAATATCACTTCAGGATCACTTCAAATTAGGTGGGCTTTAAAAGATTAACGTTTGGGACACTCTCCGTGGTGCCCACCGCGTCTTGTTGGCAGCCGACCAGCTGGTACCAACCTCGTCCTCTGGGCATAGACTAAACTTTAAGAACAGGATAGTGACTCATGTTCATAATCTGCCTCCGCTAGATTGACGTGGTCACTAACCTGTGTTTTCTTCCCGCAGAGGTTCCTGCCTTAGACGCCCTAGGTGTTCACAGCAAATCTGTTGTATTTAAAAAAACGCTTTTGAGATATCATTCTGGGTTCTCTGTTCTGAACTCTGACAAGTACTCACTTACAAATAGGGATGCTACAGTACCACAGTAATGGCAGTTGTCTTTGAGGATCTTGATAAAGGTTACGCAAAGGTTTATAAGCTTTTACATTTTTTAATATAAGCATGACTTTGAAGAAGACTAATGAGACTTACAGAATCAGAAATTAATTTAATTAAATACTACCTACATTTGTGCTATAAATACATTTTGCTTGTGAGATAAAGGAAGAATACAGAGTGATCCATCGAGGCAAATGGTGATACACCATGACGACAGGTACTACATATTGGCAAAAGTAAACGATATAAAGTTTAAATGTACTCTATCACCAGATGTGTTTGCTCACCTTGCAGAAAATAGTTTTGACGTAGATCGGCAGGTCTCCATGAGGGCTGCCAAATCCCCCCACAATGCTGAAGCCCAGGCCTGACAACCCTCTCTCCAGTGTAATGGTCTTATAAACTCGTGGACTGTAGGGATCAGAGAAGTAGCTTGATTGTGTTCGGTTAGACCCAAATTGCATTAACAGTATATTTCATTGGTTTCAGTTATTATACTCAGTTAGAAATAAGAAAACACTGGTGGAAATGTGCTAATAAGAACTCTTACCAGAAGTTATTATGAGAGCAGCTACTTGTCTGATCTGATGTGCTGATATGACCCTCACATTGATCATGTGGAATGACCCCTTCGAAACCGTCAGTTACCTAAACACAAAAATGATTCTCATTAAAAAGCCTGAAAAATGCATTTCCAACCCGTGAACTTCACCGTGTGTCATGGTTTTACAAAACCAAAACTAAATTTTTTTTTTTGATTTTCTGTGACACCAACACAAAATGATTTCCATATTTAAAGTATTTCTTTTAAGTAAAAAAGGAAATCTAAAAGAATCCAATGCAATGAGCTGCTGTCCAAGGTCACCTATATAGGAAAAAGAGTCCATTTGTGAATAAGGTAAACTCAGAAAGAACCTGTGATGCTCTGTGATGGTGTCAGGTTTATTAGAGCAGGCATCCCCAACCTCGGTCCTCGAGGCTCGCTGTCCTGCAGGTTTTAGAGGTTTCCCTGCTTTAGCACAGCTGATTATAATGATTGCAGTAGACCAAAAGCCTGTTAATCAGCTTTCAATTAAAATCAGCTGTGCTGGAGCAAGGAAACCTCTAAAACCTGTAGGACAGCGGGCCTCTAGGACCGAGGTTGGGGATGCCTGGTTTAGAGGTCATCCATCCACACACTTTATTCTGAGGACTGATCAGGACAGCAGAACGCTTGGGAAGGAGGTTTTGAAGATGTTTAAAAAAGGATGGATTAGAACTAATAACCAAAGTGTTGAAAATTGTAACAGAGCCAAGGAATAGTGGTCAACCAAAACTGACTTTGGAAAGAAGAGGATTTATACGGATAAGTTCAATAAGGAAGTTCATGGTAACTTTAAAGGAATGTGCTGGTGAAGATTCTCAGTCATCCAGGTCATAGTCATTCCAAAGAAGTAAAAAAAAAAATCCACAGGACTTGGTTTCCAAATTTAAAGACGTTATGCTAACTAACAAGGCTTAGTTTTTGGTCCACTCTATAAAGCCTCCAACTCGACGCTATTTCTGACATTTTGAATTGAAAAAGCTTCTTGGATGGGAAGCCAAACGTATTTAAAATTAGAAACAAAGTCCAGTTGTTTGGGTTTTTTTTTTTTTTTTTTTTCGTTTTTTTACTTTTTTGGAACTTTAGAGGAACTGCAAAGATTCACAGCTCAGGTAAATAGACTAAATTTTTATAGCACTTTTCTATTCACATTGACTTCTCAAAGCAATTTACAATAAAGCCACATTTCCCCACTGGAACATACTGAAATGCACACATTCATTCACCTTTATACAGATCAGTAGTACCTTACCCAAGGGCATATAAACATATGACAAAGTGAAGCTGGAATTTAACCCCAAACCTTTTAAATGCAGTAGAGCTACTAAACCCATTGAGATGCAGGTGAAAGAATCTGTTAAGCGGACAGTTAGTTGTGTATTCTGCCTATCAGCACTGTATGAAAGATTTGCAAAAACAAACCCATTGGTTAAAGAAAATCCTGTTGTACTTCCCAATGAACCATGTATAGAATTTAGCAAATGTGGAAAAAGGTGCTCTTCCGTTGAACTATTATGCTGAAATATGTACAGTATGCCTGTCACATAAAAAATAACTCAATTAATCGCCATGATAAAACTAATTACATGACAAGTTTAAATGAGCTCCATAATTTTACGTTTGCATGCTCCAATGTTTTCCTTACATCTTACTCGCTTTGTAGTCTTAATAATCTGAATAATAAAAGATTTTACATTGGTGCATCGCCCTCCATTCACCCCTCCCACTGCAGTTTCCTTAGCATAGTTGGTTTAGCATTTAGAAAAATAGAAAAGCAGAGATGGAATTTGGTTGGAAAGCCAAATGTAACAGCTGCAGTATGGGAGCACAGAAATAAGTTCAGATGATTCAGCCAGTCAGTTAATGGGAAGATGGATTGAGCTTAATATGGGGCAAAAATAAATACAGGACAATCCCCTGGAGGAGGTTAACCTTCTGGCTGGACAATAACAAGAAACATGCTGCCAGGGAATCAAACATATTGTTTAGATCAGTTGTTCTCAACATGTGGCTTCAAAATGAAAAATGGGGGCTGTGTATTTTTTTATGGACACCTGAATAAAATTCTTGTAAACTTACCTTCAGTAACTTGAAGAACAACATAATGGTTGAGAGCAGAACCACTGGCTTAGTTGAAAGAATTTCCATGTTCTACAGCGCTTTTTACTGGTACAAGAATTTATCCCAAACCATTCTAGAATCTGCTGCTCATAGATGCTGTCTGCTAAATGTTAATCATATAATTGACAAGGATTTTGGTATCATGAAGGAACATATGAAAAGAATTGCAGCATTACTTTCAGCAAAAAATGCTTCTAAAGCAATCTGACTGGTAAATTGGATCTAGTTTGAAAGAAAATCAGAATCAATCAGAATCTCTACTTTAATAAGACTGAACAAAAATCAAACAACCACTTACAGCAGTCACATGCTATGTAAGTTTTAGTTCATAGAATTTCTTTCCCCAAAAGTATAAAAGACTCCTTCAAAGAGCTAATGTATAACAATGATTTAATAGTGCAATGGGCAGGCAAATCTATTCCTAGATTGCACATTTGAGCCCTCTATCTGGTTGAAATTTTAATTTAAAGTACACAGTGAAGTCTGTGTTGAGATCTACACAACTAAAAATGCTCTACAGTGTAAGATATTGCTATCTGTTTCTGACAGGCAGAGGAAAATTCTCGCTGATGTCATCACATCCAGGGATCCTGCCATTATTTCTCAAGTCATTATCTATTTACAGCTGTGTGACAGTACCAGCAGACTGATGGTTCCGGTTGCGTTCTTCAGCAGGTCTTCAGCGTGCTCAGGAGTAATTCCCTCTGTGGACACATCATTGATGCTGATGATCCTGTCTCCTGTCTGGGTAACAAACACACACAATCACAACCACACATACATTTATCTTACGGTAAGTTACCTTTGGAATGTAAATTAAAATGGGAAACGAATCAATTGAAAATGATTTATCTATACAGTTCAATAAGTGGGGATGGATGGATGGATGGATGGATGGATGGATGGATGGATGGATGGATGGATGGATGGATGGATGGATGGATGGATGGAGGTATTTTTAGAAATGTAGATACTTGTTGTCTAGACCAGTGATTCCCAACAGTGGGTATGTGAACCCCTAGTGGTTCACAAGTGCATTGCAAGGGGTACATGAAAATATTTTAATTCGCAGGTAATAAAATTAAATAAGGCTGGGATAATTTTTATTTTTTGAGAACCCAAGTAAAGCTTTTTTTCAATCAAAAAGCAAGTTGTTCTTATATCTTTGAGTTCAACTTCTGCTTTGACACACATCAAAACCAAGCAGAGGAACAGACTGGATGTACAGAACAGCCTGGTATCTTCTGTTTTCCCACACCTGATCAAAGCAAGCTCAGGTGTCATGAATGGTGAAAACAATATAAAATAAATGGAGTCAGTCTGACTATAATTTTTGTTCAGTATTTTGTTCCCAATTCCTCAGGTTTAAACGTGATTACAGGGGAGTTACTGAGAGGAGCTCCAGGTTGATAAAGGCAGAGGTATAGTGTGATTTTATTTTGTACTCTCTGGGCAAAATTTGTTTTTATTTGAGTAGGAAAGAATAATATGCCAAATAATAAATTCTCAATTTAAACAAATTAAATGAAATACTTATTAGTTATTCTACGTTCTACTTCTGTGCAGCCTTTATCACTTTTGACTGACGGGATACTCATGGTAAGACAAAATCCCCAAAGGAGCACAGAAGTAAAAAAAAAAAAAAAAAAAAAAAAAAAAAAAGGTTGGGAAACACTGGTCTAGACAANACAAATTAAATGAAATACTTATTAGTTATTCTACGTTCTACTTCTGTGCAGCCTTTATCACTTTTGACTGACGGGATACTCATGGTAAGACAAAAGCTTCAAATGACTCTGCCTTTGTAAAAAAAAAAAAAAAAAAAAAAAAAAGAAAAAAAAAAGGTTGGGAAACACTGGTCTAGACAATAGAAAAAGGAGTAAGCTCTTGAAACCTGAAAACTTCTCATTGTTCTTTTTCTTTTTAAATTTAAGTAATCTAAGCAATCTAATTTTCTTTCACAAGTTTTCTTTTTTAAACTTCTGTCTTTACAAAGGAATGTTAAATACTTTTGGAACAACTAACAGCATCTCGATATACACCAGATCCCTTAACAAGTTACTTAGACGGCATGTAATGAGTGAAACCTAAATATACACACTGACAGCTCACCTCTAATTTCTCTGTTTTAGCAGCCAGCCCATTGGTATCCATAGAAGCAATAAAAAGAGGTGTGTTGCCATGGAGACTGCCCACTCCTCCAGCTAAGCTGATACCAAGGGTGTCACATGGACCCTGTGGTGATATCAAACATACAGGCAAGACTTTGTTGTTTAATGTATGAGTAAACTCACAGTCTAGTGAGATAAGTAGGTCATTCAAAGTTGGAGCTTTGCAAACAAATAGTAAAAAAAATATGTTTTATGACACAATGTCAAATGCATTCATTTATTAACTTAAAACCTCTTACCTTCTCTATTGTTACTTTTCTGAGTTCAGTTTCTTGAAGCATTTAAGAGAACAAGATAAAAAGGAAACCGTTTAGAGAATAATGTTTTAATGAATAATTTTTAAATGAGAGCTGAAAAGAAAATGTTAGACTTGAATAAACAGTAATGCTTACTGCAGCTCCCTGTTCTGCTAACTGTCTCCCTCTGGTGGCCAAAAGATGGATCACATTTGCTAGGTACAGTTGAGCATTCAGAGGCCTCGCTCTGGATAAAACACAACTGAAAATATTCCTAGGTTCACAAAATAATATTATTTAAATACTGTTCACATTTGATAGTAAGCACATGCTACAGAAATAATCATTAAGAAAAGAAAGTCAGGATTACAATAAAATCAGGTCAGTGCAGCATCTGAAAACCTCATGCATTTTTGCATTTTCAAAGATAAGATTCAAAAGATAATTCAATTCACAATATATGTTGCATGAATCAATGATTCAAGATCATATAACCAAGAAACTATGTAAGAGAAAATACAAAATATTAAAAAGGAAAAGTTAGAAAACCAGAAAGAAATACTTTTATTGATCTATAGTTTATAAAATGTTCCTTTTTGACATTTTGTTGGTGGTATATCATTATGATCAATAAGCCATAACGTTTATTCATATATGTTCTCAATAAGGTTTGGTCCTCCACACTAGTCAAGTAAATCAAAAAATACAAATACTTTACCTTACTCCTCTGGGAGTACTGCAGCCCAGCTTTAAAACGAGCAACTTCCAAATGGACTTCTTCATTGCACTCCTAAGTTTGACAAAGACAAAAACACAAAAAAAATGTAACAAAAAACAAAAAAAAACCCAGCTAATTTATTCTTGTGATATCAAGCAAAGGTGAAGGAGTGATACCTGCAGGAGCTTCTGTGCATGCTCCTGGGATGCTGCGCGGACATCCTCCCCATCGATTGACAGAATCTGATCACCGAGCAGCAAACTGCCATCTGATTCTGCAACGCCTCCTCTGATGATTTCTGACACAAAGATGCCCGTGTCATCGCTGTTGGAAGGAATAAGAGGTCAAAGAGGTCTATAGATTCCATCTCAATGTAGGACCCATGATGCTGCTGTTTTCTATATTATTAAAGTTGGTTATGAAAGATAACAGCATCCCTAAACTTTTTTTTAGAACAGCGAGTCCTTTAGCATTTTATTGTTTTCCAAATTCCACCCCCAAACAAAATGAGTATTAAAGAAGTAAGAACTTCATAAATATATCCCTCAGTTTGGGTTATTTTCTAACATGTATTGAAAAAAGTTATTCTTTTTAATAATTAATTATACTGAGGATTTATTACAAAGGAGCAGGGCTGTAATGAGCTCAATGTATTACTTTATATCACATTCAAAAGAACAAAAAGAGTCAAAATGAAATGTTTTGGTTTAAGAATTTTTTGTTTTGTTTTACCAAACTGGATGAACTTTTACAGAAAAGTCTTTAGATCACAGAGAGTAATACAGAAGCAGGTTTGACTGGTTTGTTACTGTGGTTTTAATGCGTATCTAAACAAATGCTGCTGGTAAATAAATAAAGATAAATAGTTTGACTATCAAAACAGTTTAAGAACTACTCTTGAAAGTGTTAGGCTTTATGTAAAAGCAGAACCCCGCCCCCACAGAAAAAAATGAAGGAGAGATTTTTATATTTTTATTTTTATCTATTAAACACATGAGAAATCACATGTTTAATTTCAGATTAATGCTAAAAAATATATATTTTTGACCCAATTGCAACATTTCTGGCATTAAATTAAAGAATTTGAATGGTATAGAAATAAGAGCGTTAAAGCTGCCAAACTGGAGAAAACATCCTGCCTAATAACAACAGAGATTTATTAAGATCCCTAAGATTGGGAAAAACTAAAGTTGTTAAACTTTTGTTGCCCTTTTCACAATTTTCTATCACAAAAACCTGTTTTAGATCTAGACTGATCTCATCAAATATCAATAACTTTGATGTGAATTTAGTTACCAGCTGTATTAAAGACCTTTAACCCTTATTAGCATATTTTAAGAACCATTGTTTTATAACAGAAAAATCCTAAATCGGATAATGCATTTTTTAAAACAAAGAGGCACACGGAACATGCTCCTTAAAAAAAAAAAAAAGAAATCACAAACATTTCTTTTAACCACTGACCATTTTGAACCAATATCAAAACAGCTTTAGTGAAACTGTGCTGCAAAGTCTGATGTTTTAAAATGCCGGGTAATAATTTGCTTTGAGTGTCCCTCACAGGAAAGAGATAGAAAAAAACCTGCTTTATTGAATATTTGATTAACCTTCACTTTGACCCTCTGACAGAATATTGGCAAGTGTTCCTCTTCTCTGCAATATTAACAAACTCTCTTTCTAACTTTATTTTTTGTGTATTTTCTGCACTTCATTGCCAAATCAAAGTCACCTTGCGGCAACTCTTGCATCCAGGACACTGCAAAACATTTTCGATTTCTAAAGAAAAAAACCATCACAAATAAAACAACTCTTTTACTTAAGACATGTTAACAGGGAAAAGGTACATCTTGTTTTTCTTTTGTTTTTCTTTTTGACATGATAACACAAATGCTGCATTGAATTCTCAATGAATTGAGAATGATTTATTCGATATAGTGGATGCTAATAATATGATTACCAATGTTAGATCATGCACTATAAATACCCTACACTTTTTTCAGTATTCTTTTTTGTCAATCACATTGTTTGGAGGCATTGGGCCTCATTCAAGAAGCGTTAGTAAGAACAAATTAATTCTTAGATAATTTGTACATGTGACTGAGGAGAAAATTTCACGTTCACAATTTTTATCCTATTTCTGATCTTCCCTCAGGTACAAACACATTTAACAAGAGCTACAGTCTTAATGAATGAGTCTTGCACAATTAGTCAGCTGTTATCCAAACCTATCATGGTCTTGAGGACTAGCTTAATGGTTCATACCATTCACCTGTCTAGCTCCGCCCAGTTTCTCATCACCGTTCATCTGTGCCACCTGCTCTAGTCTCTATTTAAACTGCTTGCTGTGCCAGATTAGTGCCAGATTATTCAAGCCTTTCATGACAGTTCTGTAACGTACCATTTTGTTGTTCTGATTGCCTGACCCCGACCCATTTTGTCTTCAGACCTCAGGGCCTGGCTGTTCCTGGTTCGGATTTGTTTGTCTGATCTGTCTTCGAACTCCTGCTGGACTCCTGTGGCTTTGAATTCAGGCTCCTCTGTTCTGAGTTTTTCACTAAATGACCACGTTTGTTTTTACTTAGAAGCAATTGTCTGTTTTATTAGTCTACAATATATATTATTTCACTATCCAATATAAATTACAATTTTATTTGCTGATGACAAAACTATCCGTCTCTACACCAGCAGCTGGCAAGTCAGTATCCAGGAAACAATGGTTCCCTTCATTGTCATATTGTCGAAAGAAAGAACAGTCAGTGAGCTTTATGTTAGATCAAGCTACTATTGAAATAACATCTGGAACAGAGAACAGATGTAAAGGTCAGAATCGGCGTGGGTGTGATCCTCCAAAAAAACCTTGCGTGAACAGTCAGTTCAGTTTCACATACACTCTGCATCGAGCAGCAGTAATATCTTAAACAAAATATTAATTCATATAATTTTTTATTCACAGCTAGCCATGGCCCAGGTACATCCAAGTGACCAAATTCCTCATAGAAAATAGCGCTTTAAATTGCTGAAACCTAAAACTGGAGCAAATCTATCTCCAAGCCAACTATAGCCTATCAAACTTATTGTGCTTTGTCAACATCTAGTGGTCCGAAGTACACTTTAATCTATATAAGTGTAGTCATAGGTGACTCCAAATGGCTTAGTAAAATCAAACATTAGTCAAAACAAACAATTTCCACCTTCATTTCCTACCTTTTCCCCACGGTGGTGAATCCTAGGCCTTCTCCAGGACAGGGAGTAAGAACTAGATTGAAGACGTCCCATAGGTCCTCCTCCCGGTAGGCCTCCTGGTGCCTAAAGACACTTAGCCGAACTCGCTGGGTGGTGAGCCGCAGCACTGCAATCGCCTCGTCATGTGTGGCCTGTCGCAGGTCTATGTCATTTACCTGAAGGGTTAAAAATATCAGGGTTTTTTTCACATGTATTTCAACCAATAATGTGTTTTGTTTTTGTTTTTCCAAATTTTGGGCAACAGACACTTTTAAATTGTAATAATTGGTGGTAATCTAAAGTAGGCTGCTAATAAAAAAAAAAAAATCTGTAGTGTTTCATATGCTTGTAACTCACTGTTACAATATATTTGAGGAACCATTTTTGCTACAATTACATCAGATTTTTTAGAAAATATGTAAATCACATTAGTATTAAATTGAAAGCACCAGTGCTTATCCATTTTTAAGCAATGCTGGGCATTTTTGATTGTAAGACAGCCTGGACATTGACTAAACCAGCACATCAATATGCTTTGATCTAAGCCTTTCACATAATTTCCCTGTCACTGTTGGATGTGTGCACCCCAAACAGCATGATACCACAAAAGCACCACATTTCAACAAGGGAAAGCTGTCTTAGAGAGAGATGTGGGGGGATTAATTCATCATCACACAGTTTTTTTTTTATGTAGACCAACAAAGTTCAAGCTTAACTCAATGTTTTACAATTTAACCATACATGAACTGTGATGTTGGTTTATGTTCTATAAAACCTATCAGGCTTTCATCTAAGTAAGATTGAATTACCTGAAGTAATTAAACATCAAATCAAAATGCAATATCTATTCTCGGATTTAGTGAACTCTTGGATCCTCTGGTTTATTAAATGTTCTCACAACAGAGGGGCTGAATTCATTTCCATGCCACACTTTTTAGACATTTTTTGTCAACAATTTGGGACACAGTGTGATTTTCCTTTCATTTAAATGTTGTATACTAATCTATGTTGGTCTGTTGTATTAATGATAGCACTGCTGTAACAGAAGAGCTGTGAGTATTCAGTGTGTGTTTGTATGCATGGACCTCTCATACCTCTAATATTTGGTCTCCAGCCTGGAGCCGTCCATCTCTTTGCGCTGCTCCACCATCATTCACTTCATGGATTATTACTGCCCCCTGGTGTAAAAAAACAACAACCCAACATCTCTCATTATTACAGACAGCAAAGAAATATGTGCACAATCAGAGCCTAATTTGCTGCTGCAAGGCTTTATTATTTTCTCTAATCAAGGATGAATATAAATATGATTACACAATCCTTTCTACCAAAATGTTTGACATAATTATAAAACTTCTGCATTTCTCACCAGGAGGGTGTCGCATCCTCCTACAATGCTGAGGCCCAGGCCTAAATTTCCTTTACAAATTTCTATGGTGGTTAACCGTCCAGCTACAACTGGGCAGCTCTGGGGGTCAGAGGTTGAAGGAGTTGAGCCTGACCAATAAGAGCCCTCTGCTGGAGAGGTCTGAGTTCTAACCAGAGGTGTAGACGAACACGCAGAGACCTGAAGAGGTTCAGATGAAGGAGCAGGATGGTGGGGGGGTTGGGGAAGTGATGAAAGGAGCGGTGGGGGAGAGGAGAAAGGAGCCTTGGAACGGCTGATGGAGAGCTTGACAGTGACCTGGTGTTTGAGAATCAAACTGGACACCTGAAGACAAAGAGGACATAAGAGTCATGAATCATTAAATCAGCTTGACCTTGCAGATAGCCTATGGTGCAGAATTTGTATTAGAGTGTGTTTTTCTGAACCTTTTCCACTGAGAGTCCAGCTACAGGTTCATCACCCACTGCTAGGACTCTGTCTCCAACTTGAATCCTGCCATCCTACAAACAACAGTGCAGAGAAAATGTAAGACAGAGAGAATGTAAGTAAGAATGAGACATTAAAGAAATTAAAACCCTGCAGACAAGTATCTGCATAATTGCTAGGGGCAATGACGTGTCATTATTTTACTGCGTGAAGCATTAGATTTTCATTTTAAAAGAAATATTTCCTCAAACACAACAACAATGAAATAAAAAAAAAATCTGATTACTAAATGTATTGCTTTTTATTAGCAAATTTCAATTTTGATGAATGAGGTATTGCCGGTCGAATTAAAAAAGCCTGATGAATTATAAAACCTGATGAAATAACGTGCAACTGAAACATTTTTGGAACCTCCTCAAGAAATGAACACAATGCTGATAAAATATCTAAATATAAAAAAGTATTTTTTAGATTTTCTTTCCAAACCTTAGACATATTTAACACAATTTTAGTGACATTATCAGGAAAGAATGCAGTATTTTCAAAAATAATTTCTACTTTTTTGCCGCCTTTGCTTTTTGTTACATCCGAATATCCACATAAATGCATTTTAATGATATATATGACAGAACAAGTATATATTTGTAAAAAAGAAAAGAAAATCAAAATTTTTTTACAAAGCTTTTTATGGATATACTTTTCAAACTGTGACATGCATTCTTATTTTTCATCTCTAAGTCAACATTTCATGCAATTTCATCCTGAAAGTAACTTTATTTACCTCACGTTCATGCACATCTGAGACACATAGTACCTTTATAAGATAGTAAAGCAACCTAAAATAATTCTTAACAATATTTGCAATTTGTTTTTTGTTCTCAATCCTCCATATGTCAGTTTGAACCTAATCCCCCGGTTTGCCTCAGTCTGATCAGTGAGTGAAGGTTTCTTTCATCTCTGTGAGCTGACAGTAAACAGCCACAGACAGAAAGGGAGTCTAATCTAAATCTGATTTTGAAGGGAATAACATTAATTCTAAGATAGGTAATTTGAAATTAAAATAGAAAAAAAGTTCACGCAATTCGACCTTGTTTTTACAGCACATTAAAGGGAACAGCCTTCTTTTACCAAAGTAAAATATGTTGCCTTCTGGTGCATTAGAGCTCTGCTCAGAAACTCCCCGTCAAATTCAGGTTGCATGTTGTATTTTAAATCCTTTGCCGTTATAAGTAAAGCTCTTTCTGACAAATATCCAGCAGAGTGTTTCACTCTCAGTCAGCAGGGTTATTTCTGAATCCTGGAGTGACTGAGTAGAATGGGAAGTAGAGCCTTCAGCTATCAGGCTGCTTTCCTTTAAACCAAGCTGCTTATTCTGGAGATACGGCTGGCTTTGAAAACCATCGCACATCGGATTTTTAGAAGGTAATTATACTTATATGCTCTGCATTTAGCTTTTTAATATTAATAGCTATAAATATTTTCTTTTTGCTTTTACAAAGCGACATTTAATACCCCTGAATTATAGGCACAGGTCAAAAATAGGTGAAGTTAAACTTTAGAGTGTTTTTTTGGAATAAATTGACACAAATAAGTGTTGCTACCTAAATTAGTATATTTGATCTATTCATTAAAAATCCTTTTACTTATTTGGTGACAGTAAGTTACATGAAGCCGCACCTTAATGGCAGTGCCGTGCTGCATTAGTGAGCTGACAACCACTCCTCCTTTGGAGTAGTCCTCACTGAGGCAAAGGCCCAGACCTACATGATCCTGGAGAGATAATAACAATGTTTAAAGCTGAGAAATTTGAAGGCCAGCAATGGTAGTGATTGTAATGTACCTGAGGTAGAAAGATATGCTCAATTCCAGGCGATTCAACCTCTGCAGCGTCTGTCTTGGAGTCCACGGTGTCTTCACTCTCTTTTTTGATTATCTTTGGCATTTGATCTGCTTTATTTCTGCCAAATTGAGACACATTTTTTTAAAAACAGAAATGGATTAAAACACATGAGATTTATGCTTTTATCAATTAAAGCCGGCCTGTAGATGCACATAAGTTTTTACCGGATGAGTATGATCTTCACTTTAGAGGGGGCGTTGTTGATGATCGTTGAGGCATTTTGGTGACTTCTACCATACAAGATTTTACCATTGATCTAAAGAAAAAAATATGTTTACTAGGAGGTTTTCATGCCCCCATCAACCTTTCCAACATTTGAACAAAGTAAGGAAACTGCAGTATATTAAATATTGAAATAAACTATAATCTTTACATTACAAATATGACTCCTTTAAACTGTTTGTCAAATTGTGTGAGAGAATTCAATATTGCTATCAATACTTTCGTTGGAAAGTAACTCTATAGATGGAGTCATTAATTAAATTAGTTTCTGCCACAAGCCCCTGTTTCACCAGCGACTTTGGGAATCACTAAACCCGCAATTGCATAACGCATTTATGTTAATCATAAAAACGATTCATGAAGACGAAGCACTGGTTTTCTTCCACAGGTTACTGTTTTATGAAAAAAGAACACCATAATTTTGGAAGCTAATTAAAAGCAAAATTGTCTCTAAAAACACATTTGTGGTTCTTTTAATGAATATTCTGTGACAATTAAATTCAAATACTCTTTTTGAAAACACCAGAGCTTCAAAGGCTGGTATTTGTTATTGTAGAACATTAGTTAGTTCTTTACATAATAAAAGAGCCATTGTAGAGGCTTCAGCTTAAGCTTTAACAGCATCAATTGATGAAGCAGTTTCTAACAAGCAATTATACCCCTTCAACTTTTTATTCTTTTATTTTGAGTCGTTTCATCACCACAAACATCAGTATAGCCTATTGGGATATTTTGTGGCAGACCACTTTCCGCAGTAGCATTATTGAAGTGTTGTACTAATTGGAATGAAAATATAGCATGGTTTTCCAAATTTTATCTGAATAAAAATCCAAAATCTTTGTTTTTATTTAAATTCTTTCTTCTTTAACACAAAAAGCTTTAAATAAGAGATTGCATCTGAAGGACATGTAAGTGAACCTTTTGGTACGAATCCAAAACATTGAGG
>NW_015150475.1:185413-236858 GCF_000732505.1 Cyprinodon variegatus
TAATTTTACTGAGGTCTTAATTTTTTTTAAATCTTTTTAGATTCCAACAGTGCTGAATACTTCTTTAAATAACTCTAAACCTGTGAAATAAGCAGAAACTTTACACAAGGCAGTCTCTCCAAATCAAATAAGCATTTTTTTAGCCTCCACTTCTAGTTTCTAATAATTGCACCCTATGTGACTGAAAATCTCAGCTAAATGTTAGTCATATTTCTATGGATCTTACCTCCAGTAGCTCATCCCCAACCTGTATTCTCCCATCTAAACCAGCGGGGCCTCGGGGGTCTATTGCTTCCACACAGACACTCATTCGCGCCCTGGAGCCCTCGTCGTTGCCTGCGAGTCTAATTCCCAAACCATGGGCTGCAGGGTCCTTCTCCAATTCAATCAGATGAAGCTTTCCTGACAGGCTGCCATAGCGCTGGAGCATCTTCTCTACCGGGGAGACAATGTTAACAAACAGGATGGTTGTTAGGAGGAGAATATAATGGCTCAGCCAAAAAATATGGCCAACTACGTCTAATGACTGACACTTGGAGACATGTGGAGAACCAGTGCAGCCTGGAGGATACTGTGTATACATGTGTGTGTATATTTTCATGCACTTTGTCTACAAGGAATATATCTTGTTGTTCGCTGGGAGGATGATGTCAGGGATGTCAGTACACGGCGTGAATATAATGTAATTGTGCTGTGTTTGCATGTGTATGTGTGTGCGGACTTATTTTGTTACTTTGTGGGGGCGACGAAAGGCCAATTTCAGTTAAAAATGCTACATTGTGGAGGTTTACTGGTACTTGTGGGGACCATTCAACTGGTCTCCATGGGGAAAAGTTATTTTCATTGGTTTGAGGTTAGGTTGAGGTCTAGAGTATGAATTTAGTAAAGGTTGGGGTTTGGTATATGTTGGTAATGGTTAGAGTTGGAGTAAGGGTGTGAGTTAGACCATAGAAATGAATGGAGGTCAATGAAAAGTCCCAATCAAACATAGAAGCACAACATGTGTGTTTGTTCGAACAGGAGCTGTACTTCTAAAATGTATCACTTAATTATGTTTTTCTGTTTGTTTGTTTGTTTGTTTGTTTGTTTGAGTTAAAATTCGTAGTTCTTAAGTTCCTGCATGTACCTTTGCTTACTTACTTAGAGGAGATCTTCCAATTAAAATTCAAGGTTATCTTAAAGTTTCAAAGTAAAGTTTTTTTTTTTTTTTTTACATAAATTAAAGAGCTGCCTGCAGTTATTGGCCTCTCTGGTTATCTTATCTAAAAAGCCTTAAAAATAAATAATCACTTATTACCATTGAAAAATCTCTCATAGGATCTTCTTTTTAATCTAATAAGCAATGGAAAAAAATATTTTTTTTTAACAAAATCAACCTTGATAAAAGTGCCCTGGGAATAAAAACCTGCGAAAAAATCATTGCCATTGGCCACTACACTGAACATTTACTAAAAATATTTTATACACTGGTAGAGTTTAAAGTAACATTCTTTCAAACAATATATTTCAGCAAGGAATGTCAAAGTTCTGGAGTTAAAGTTCTGACTTATAGTTAAAAGATGAACTAATTAAAACTGCCAAAGAATGTTTTTACTGCTGTTAAATTTTGCAGCAGCTATCTGGCATGAAAAGTCAGGTATGGTTGTGATGTCCTGACTTCCTGGCTCGAAATTCCATAAATCTGGGTTGTTTCAGGTGAAACTTTTCTCTTCAGAGGATAGAAGTACATCTGGAACACACTGTCTGCATATGAATTCAAATGCACAGAGTGTCCCTCTTAAAACTTTAGAACTTATTCCTCAATAGCTTTAAACTTAAAAAGTTCTTAGGACAAAGAGAGGATTGTCTTAATCTCTGAAAACATGTCCAGTAGTTATTTTTTTAACCTTCTTGGATATACAGATAATGGGGTTAGCTAAAGTCTAATTGGACATGACTCAGGCCCACATGGGAACTAATAAATATGACAATGCATCTTGGATTGAAGGGTTTTTAACTTCTAAAGAAGCCATAGGAACTTTAAATGTTCTTGAAATATTAGTAAATCATAAATACAAATCTGTCGGACAGACCAAACTGAAAATGAGTTGTTATTGGGTCTTCAAACAGAATAACAATCCAGATTATGAGGCTTAATCATTTTAGAAATGGTTCGACAGACACACATCAAACTTTCATGGATGCTCTACTACTACTCTCTGCCCCCTGACCTAAATATTTTATTAAACCTATAGGGTTGGCTCAAAAGAGGAGAACAATGCTGTGGTGTCAGGAGCTTGGATAATCTAAAGAAGGCATGTTTCAAGCATCCTCCCTCTGTAATCCATCTTTGTAAAACATTATCAGGAAATACTAAACTCTATCCTACTGAAAAAATGAAGTTCTACAAACTACTAAAAGCCAGGGTTCCAAAATGTGTGGCATTTTGGACAAAACTGATTAATTTGAAGGTTGAATATTGACAAAAATGTCAACAATACATTATGCTTTTGCAACAACAGATAAACTTATTTGAACCTTTTGCAAACATTTTGCTTGGAGGGTGAGTAAGAATTATTGTCTCTAAAGATGCATAAGATTCTGAGTTATAGTTGTTTTTGGAGCATGGAATACACATTACTCTTTCCAATAAACTATCTTACACTTGTTAACTTATCTAACTGTTTAAAGTCAGTATTTAAAAGTAAAGAGCAAGATAATACATGCAGGTATGTTTATTATAGACACATGAAAAAACTGGGGGGAAAAGAAGTCATACACTTTTCTAGTGCTTCAAGTTAATATAATTTATCTTTCAGCCCTTTTTCTAAAATTTGATGTAAACAAACGATGAACTGGATCCCTGTAACAAAAATCAAGTCACCACTAAGGTAAAATGAAATGAAACATACAGTATTGTCCACAGTAGAAGCTAGCTAGCATGAGCAACATTTTATACTCTTCCCTCCCTCATCAATCTAGTTAATTAGATTGAAAAAAAAAATCAAAAGGTCTCATATTTCATAACCAAAGGCCACTTCATGAATGCAGTGCCTGCTAGAATGCTGCTTGTGAGCCGGGGTTACAACCTTTTATTTAAGGAAGGATCAAGGCAGCTGCTGGGATAGGTCCAGGTCATAACATTCATTTGAATTCCACTAAAGCAGCAAACACTAATCAGCCAGAGCCTTGCTCTAGCAAGCTGGTTTCAGATGTAAATGTCAAGAAAAATATTTCAATTTCTCTTCCAAACCCTTTCAATTTATTGCATAAGAGTTTTAAAAGTACAGCCTTACAAAAGCATCCCTATCCCTTGAACTTTCTCAGATTATGTTAGGTAACATTAAGCTTGTAGAGCTATCATATTTAAGGGTGGGTGTAGTGTGTTTTGGCTAATGTGCAGTGAGCTTTTTTGGCAAATAACTGATTTCCCTAATTTCTTGCATTGCCTTGAGGCAAACTTGAAGCAGGACATCTTACTGCCTTCTTTATAATCAATATCTCTCATCACTGTTTCAGGAAGTAGAGATTTGTGTAGAAGTTCAGTTATTCTCCATCCTAAGTTTCGGATCTGTGCAGCTCCTCCAGAGTCGTGTTTTTATAAGTTTGCATTTGGATGAGATCCCATACAGTAAAATTTAGTATAGAAACTTTTTGTCCAAATATTTCCATAATAATAAACTTTTCACTTCAGTACCACAAACATAAATTAGATTAAAAACAAAAGCTAGTGGGAAATCAGATCAAGGTTTTTAGTACTCTGTTTACTTAATGCAACAATAAACACTTAAAAAATGCTAACTATTCACATTAAATCACATCATCAAATATATTCATATGATTTGATGCTTTTATAGACAAAATGGGATATCAGTTGAACCAATAAAGTAACATTTTCAAGTATGTTATTTTTTTCAAACTTGCTAAAATAATTAATTGGAGCTGAATTCGAGTTTTTCATGTTCATAATAAAACATAATTCTCATCATTGTAAGTTATTCATCAAATATATTTAAACACTTACACACCAGTAAACTCTCTAAACTCTGCTATTTTAATAGGGTTTAAGAAAACATTTTCTGTTTTATATTAAAAAACAGAAATATAAAAATACATTTTATCCCATAGCTGCTTGCCCAGAGTTCGTTACATGTTCAGAAACCCCTCCCACCCCCACCATGGACTGTTCTCCCTGCTGCCCTCTGGGAAGAGGCTTCGCAGCATTCCATGCAGAACAAACAGGTTCTGTAACAGCTTTTCCCCCGCTGCCATCAGTATGTTGAACTGTTGATAAACTACATAAACTCACAAATTAAGACTCTGCATCAGACTAACAACATCATACTTTCACTACACGGTAAATCTTCAAAAACGAACTCAGCTCAGTGTTTCTAATGCATTTTGCACCATATCTATTTATTTATTATTGCACTGCTCTGAACCTTTAACTTGAGTGCCTTTTTTGAACCATGTCTCTCCCACACTGTTTACATTTGATCACTGCTGCACTTCACCAATGGAAATGATCTTTTTCACTGCTGCTCATTCACTGTCAGAAAGCTCTTTAAACAGAATTTCCTTTTGTATACACTCTGTGTATACAAAATAACAATGAAGTTTTTTCTAAATCTAAACCTTGTTTTTTTGTTTTTTTAACTTCAGTATTTTCTATTTTGTGTTGGTCTTTCATATAAAATCTCAAAAATGTAAACCCACAATAAAAAGTTTGAGTGATGTAAAGCAAGTTAATGTATCAGCATGAACTTGTTCTCTCCTGAGATTCAAGAGGTTAGAGGTACTACTCCGACATGCTTTTGAAAGCATGTCTATTTATGTCTACATGACGTCTTTATGATGCACACTTACTCCTGCTGGTGTCATCTCCGTCCTCAGCTGCTGCATTTGCTGCTGTTGTGACATTTATGGGGCTTCTTCGATCCATTCTATCGGATGTTGGCGACGGGGCCTTGGGGAAAAGTTTTTGCATTATTGAAAAGGCAGAGTTGGAGATGCCTTAGGGGGCCTTCAGGCATGAGCTGAATGACCCCTGAGGCTTGTTCCGTGTGCTTCATAAAGCAGGGGGAAACGCTGGTGAACAAGATGAATTAATGAACAAAGTTTTTAATGCCAGCTATAAATAACATGAAAGATGGCCAGAAGAATCATGCATTATTTTGTACAAGACAAGTACATTGGAAGATAACTTCAAAAGAATGTGCTGTCTATTTAGAGTTATGCATCTGCATCAAAGGAAAAATAAAGAATTTTTAGCAAACAAGGTAGCTGTGAGGGACTTTGAACTATAGGGGTTCTATTTACATGTGTGCACGTTAATTACTTTTTTTTTTTTGCAATTTGGTTTGATGCAAATGCAAGGTTCCTTTTAAGATGCTGCAGAAAAAGACACACATACACACTAACACCAAACAATGTACCAACCTTAAAGGGGGTGGGAGTGAAGGGGTTTGCAGGAGATAGACTAAGGAACCGACTGCTGAGAGTCCCTGTCTCCTAAGATCATGTTGGGGAAACACAGACTTAGCTGTACGCATTGCTACACAAGTCTTACACAAAAAAATAATCATTTAGGATTTCTGTGTAGGTGTTTATGACTCATCACTCTATACATAGTATAGTGCTTATCACACTATACGCTGGGAAAAAACCCAGCTACACATCACTTACTGTGTGGGAGTAGATATTCGATTTAAGCGGATGAGTTTCAAGGCTTTCTGCAGTTCCTGTTTTTTACCTCTGCAGGGCAGTGTTACGATTGTATTTAAAAAATACCCTATTATTTTGCTTGTCTTAAATTGTGCTTTATATCAAAGCATGGTTTGGCATTCACTAATGCATACAGCTCTAGTCACATCTCTGAATTATGGCAAAACCTGGAAAATCTGATGTGACATTTTTGAATGTTAGAAATTTCATTATAACTTTTGGAATAAAAAAAAACCTAAAACATCAGACACGGCACCCTCATAGTATGCTGGCAGCCTTGGTAAATGTGTAAAAATCTAATCTCTTTTTGGGTTGTTTTATATATATATATATATATATATATATATATATATATATATATATATATATATATATATATACGGTATATATATATATATTATATATATATATACATGTATTTTTTTTAGGTCAGTCATCACAGAACAACAAATGACAGTCTAAAAGTTGTTTGATTAAATAACAAAAGTCACAACAGCAATTAAGTTGCATAACATGAGCAAACATACAAAATTTATGTTTACTGTGATAGCACTAAAGAGAAATACCAAACAAATCAACCACCTGGCTTTTAGCACTGCAAGGATTATTTCTCTAGCTTCACACATTTAGATGAGAAGCCATTATTCTGTATCTTTCCTGACCTGCACAAGGGTTAATTTTCACGTCCCTTATTCAAAATGGATTTTTCCTTGTATTTCACATTTAACAAATTGGCCTTTGTGTCACATCATGTTGATATGACAGGAAACCATTATTTTTATTCTACTGCAATAAAAATTATTTCATTGTTTTTGCACATTTTCCCTGTGTTACTTGTGAGTGGAGTGTGCAAAAAACGAGTTTTACAATGAGGCATGCACAATCTCATTTTTCCATCTACACAAGCTTAATCAGAGAGTCACAAAGGAAACACACACACCCAAACACACACACACACCTATAGTCAGTTTATGCAGCCCGGTTAATAAAACAATCATATTTCTCAACTATGGGAGGAACTTGGAGCACCCAAAGAAAACCAACACATGCACAGAGAGGTCAAGGTCTTTGAAACTCCCTAAAAAATATGTTAGATCTACCAACAGTCCGGATTCCTTGCTTGATATTTGATATCAAAAACTGCCCATAACTCTGCAATGTTAATCTGTTCTTCTTGAGCTTTGCACATAATTTTGCATGAGAAGAGATGCTTGGAAAGATAGAACAGCCTTACTTTATTGTGAGAGTTGGACAGCCGTGTTGGAGATAGTCTTTCACAACTGATGACATTGGGAGACTGTGGGAGAAATACAGTAGAAAAAGCAGAGTAGTCAGATAAAATCCTTGCCTTTAGTATATAAATCAAACATCGATTCAATTCTCAGCAAAACATCCTCTAATTTTACCATTACCTAGCATTACCTGACATTATGAATTCAGGTAATCAGATATATATTGTTGGACTGTCCCAGTGTAAGAAACAATATTATTTGATGCTTGTATCAAGGTTTGGTGTAATACCAATGTATTTATGTATTGACTTATTCAAAGTGATGTCTAAATGTTTCTGAGTAGTGGTACCTGTGCTCTATGTAGTCCAGACTGAACCAGAAGATCCACAGTGTCTCCTGTCCTGCGAATGGCTTCTACTGCCTGTTCATGGCTGGCATCTCTCAGGTCCACACCACTCACCTTGGCCAAGGCCAAAACACAAACAAACTAGATTAGTATTTTATTTAAAAAAAAAAACACAGGAGTAATTTACAGGCCTTTTTAAATTCTCAGTCATCAAGGTTACAGCAACTAAAAATCAGGCTTAAATCTGAGGATACCGGACAAGACACCTTTTTCGACACCTAAAAACATCTTCAGAAGTCATGAGTCTTCTGACTAAAGGATTCTGCATAGGTGTCAAAATGTCTTCAGAAAACCTGAGGAAATAATAATTTCCTTCAATTTAAGCCTGTTTTGTGATAAGTAATTAACTTACATTATCAAAAACTCTAAGTTTAATTGGGAACTGGACTTAAACACAAAGAATTCCTCTACAAAGAATGAAAAAAACATCCATATGACAACCACAGTTCAAGTACTTGAGGAACTTGCCCTTCATCAGTAGGGCACAATTTTAAACCTTTTCTATACACCTTTTCATCCCAAGAAGCTCTAACTAGTTTCTCTAGTACGTTAACTCCAAGAAAGTTTGCACATGATTTACCTACAAATATCGTACTATTTTTGTCTAGCATGTTTGATATGTATTTACATAAATTGGCGTATATGCCTGTGAATATGTTACGTGCTTCCAGCCTGTAATTCCTGATTGATGAATGGCACTAGACTGGCTGATTTGATACAACATGCTCTTGCCCAACAGGGTGTGCACTGATGTGTTCTCTTGCTGGTCATGAATATAAAAACAGCACACATGAGCCAGACTGATTATATAGTCCAAAAATTCCTTTGGGGAAAACCTCCACCTCTGGGGCTTTCACATATATCCTTGTGTGACAGATGTCTTGTGGAAGTTTTGACAGAAGTTAATACAATGGATATATATATAAACCTTTAAAAATTCAGTTTCCAATGCTACCCTTGTTTTTGAGTGTGAATCTATCTTAAATTTTGTTTAGAGTTTCAATAAACAATAAACATTCAATTTTATTAGGGTTTGATTAATTAGACCAACACAGATTAGGTCATAATTGGGAAGTGGGTTGAAAAGCAAGTATTTCAGAAATTGTAAACAGATTTACAGGTAGTTATCTTCCCTTTAAAGTTCTTCACACCCCCTATCAGGCATTCACTGGTGAAAAACAAATTATCACAGAATGATACTGTTGATCCAACTGAATGACCCTTGAAACGGTTGTGGTAAAATGCAAAAAAAGTTATAAACAAGACATGAATATGTTTGTAATATTTTTTTTTGCATATAGTGACTTCATCCAACTGAATGAATATATCACAATTGGAAATATTTATCAGTTAATTTTGCCATAGTTGTCATGATCTTGGCACTGATGGCTGGCTTAATCACTCATTCAATTCTCCTGTCAAACTCTGACCATTTTCTCATCACTACTCATCTAATCCACATGCTCCTGCTTCTTCTTAAACTGATTGGTCCCAGCCATCAGTGCCAGATTATTCTTAGCCTTTGGTGAAAGTTTTTCTAGCGTTACTAATAGAGTTCTGATTGTCTGATCCTGACCCGTTTCTGTCTTCGGACCTTTGAGCCTGCCTGCCCTGTTCTGATCTGTTTGCCTGACCTGTCTTCAGATTCTGTTGGATTCTTCTGTGGATTGAACGTTGATTATCCTGCCTTCCTCCTTCATCTGATCGGATCTGATCTCCTGTCAGTTCTGTGTGTTTCAAGGCTTCCTCCTCTGGAAGTGTCAAGTGCTGAGTCTTTTCAGCTGACCGGCTCACATGTTCAAACAATCCCCCATCAGGATTTTTTCTCTGAACCTGTGTTTCCTCTCAATAGAGTTACCTGCATTGGACGCCCTAGCTGCTGCTGCTTCAGATCCGCAATCCATCCGTAGTTGCTTTAAGAAACGTTTAAGTTATCCCACTGTCTGTCTTCCCTGAATACTAGGTCCCTCTGTTCTGAGTCATTACAATAGCAAAAGCACCATCTTTTTCAGCATTTTTCCAACCCTGGGTTCTCACATCGAAGGTGATGTTCAACAACTAAAAAGGTAAACAGTCAAAACAAAGAAGGGAATATCTTTATCACAAATTTCTATGTTGCATAACAACAAGAAATGTACAGGCTTTGATTATTTTCACATATCAAACTGCAATATAAACCAACAGCCAGTTGTACATACAGTGCTTGGACTGCATATATCACCTTGTGATATTGAAAACACAAAGCACTCTGTTGGATACTCAAAGGAGCCCATTTCTTTCAGCTTTTTTGTCTGAAAATGTTAAAATTTCAGGGTCGTACACACACACAAACCTCCAGTATCCTGTCTCCAACCCGGAGGGTGCCATTAAGTGCTGCAGGGCTGTCAGGGCTGATGTGCTTGATGAAGACTCCCCTCATCATCTCTCCACTGCTCAGTCTGCGGCCCATGCCTCTGCCTCCCATAATGCTTATACCCAGGGACTGGCTGGGTGCTCGAGTCAGCTGCACACTGTAAGACAAAGCAAGAGACTGATACTGAACGGCTGATAATCCTTCTAGAAACCAGAGGTATACTCAATACATCGCTGGAAGAAATGCAAATACAGAATTAATCTGATTGGTATCCCTCTTTTTTCACATTTCCATTTCCCACTATCCGCTGCTTACCACTGGGGATTATGTTCCAGAGATTAAGTCGAGACAAAAACATATTGTTCTTTACAGGAGGCCATATAAAAGATGATTTTCTAGTGTGCTTGGTATATTATGTGATTTATCCTAGTGGCACAAATGCAATAAACACAAGCTGGGGTTGCAGTTATTTTCTCCAATCCTCAAAAATATAGTACAAGGGAGATCTGCTGTGCTGTTCTAACAAGACTGAACAAAATTTGAGCTCTCATGTATTCTGTAAACCTTTTCTAACACATACTGTAGAGCCTTGAATAATGTCATGGGAATGCGTTTAAGAAAATCAAGTCAGTGCTACCAACCACAGCAAATTACTAACCTTCTAGGTTTATCCCAAGACCAGGCTGCGTGGGAACAAAGTTCTTCATTGTCCTCTTCCTTGCCATCAACTTTTATTTTCACTTCTGGATTTTTTACTCTCATGTCTTCTTTTATTTTGTCCTCCCTCTCCTTTAAAATGTCTCCATCTTTTTCCTTCTCATTGATGTTTGGAGGTATTTGGAGAGATTTTGGAATCTGCCAACTGTAAGAAAAGGTACCACCAAAGAAAAAAAGGTTAAATTGATTGAATCCTATTAATGCTTTGAGAAGAAAAGAAAGTGTAATTTAGATTTAAAAACAAATCAAATTTTTCCTGTAGAGTTTAAGTGAAATGTAAGAACTTGATGGTCTAGAGACAGGCATGTGTGATCTAAAGTGTCAATTGGATATTCAAAATTATAACTAGTAGGTTTCAAACAGTAATTATGACATTCTATGAACAATATGAGTTCCAAAAAGCATTACCTCTGTTAATACTATGATAATTAGCTGTCACCCTAATTCTATCAGCTGAGCAGTTTTGCTTTGCAACAGACTAGTTCAGAACATGAGTGAAAGAGATCCTTCATTATGACACCAATACCTGTTAATTGGTTAATATGGTAAACAGAGAGATTATAATTTTGATATGAAAATTAAAAGAGTATTCAGTGACTAATAATGAATTTGGTGGGGTTGGGGGAGTACGAATGTAATGCTTGACACTTCACCACAAACATGAGCTAAAGGCAGGGAGAGTAAAGCAGGGATATTTTTCAGCCACCCAACAGCAGTACATCTTCAATGTAGCTGTATTCTGCACTTCATAACTAAAAAGGCTTTTTCAAGATGTCCTTGTCCTCACTCAGTGAAGGACACGACATGACCAATCCTACTTACAGTAACTTCTAGTTGCCTGGTGGCTAATGCTAAACAAGGAAAAAGGAGCAAAAGGAAATTTGTTATTTCTGTTAGACTTCTTTTTTAGCTTTTAACACTTCTTGGCAATGAAGCTTAGATTAGTTTGAGGCACTCTTACTTCCCTTTGAAGTGTTATTGTGAGGAAAATGCATTTGTGGGTTCAGTGACGGAGTACCTTCTTTATGAGGTTCTGGTATCTCGGATGCTAATCAGATATCTCATTAGCGACACCTGTGACCAAAAAACCTGTTGCATGGTTTAGTTGGGGCCTTTCCCAGTTAGTGGCTACTCTCTCCCTCTCAATACACAGTACACTTGCTGTGAAACACCCTCACAGCTATATCGAGTCCCCTTGATGGTGCTGTAGGGTATACGTACCTACACCCACAAGCTCTAACACTGAATATTGACCTGATACACCGGCTGCTGGAGAGAGAATGCTTAAAAGAAACTAGAAAACGCAAGTGATTGAACCATATCCTATGTGCATTATTATTTTTTTTTAGGCTTTTTATTGTGATTACAATGTCACAAGTACAGAGCAACTAAATTCACTCTCTGCTTTAAAGCCATCCCCTTGGGGAGCAATGGGCTGCCATTGTGCAGTGCCCAGGGAGCAGTGTGAGGTCAAGGGTCTTTGCTCAGGGATCCAGAGTGGCAGTCTGTGGGAGTGGTGCTTGAACTCAGAACCTCTGGTTTCAAGCACAATGTTCTATCCTCTAGGCCGCCACTCCCCTAAAAAATCAAGAGAGGAGGCTGTGGAGATCGAACCTGGTGCTTCCTCAGAGCATCCTTCTCAGAGCACAAGTGCAACATTAACAGGTAAATAAATTTGTCCTGTTGAGTTTAACCTTTCTACCCTTGAATAATTAATTATAATATCAAAGCTACCTTAATAGACTTAAGGAAACATTCTATTAAGCCCACATTTCTTGAGAGTTTGCAGCTTTCACTTTATTTTGTGACAAATTTTGCAATAACCTGTTAAGTCAATTGCGCATTTAAAAATATAATTTATACAGCCAATGTGAAATAATATTTGTTGGTGAGGTGTTTCTTTACATATTGAATGTTTGCAGTGCATATGCGGAAACAACCCGTCCTCCATGCCGACCACGGTTTGGTGCTGGATGTGCTGCTTGAGTGGGAAACATGTCCTCACTCACTGTGGGGTGTTTTATATCCATGTTTTATATGCTTTATATGTCTGTGGGCACATGCAAATGGAGTTGTGGACAGGGTGAGGGATTCTGAGGAATTGCTGTTGAGTCAATGTTTCAATGCAACCAACTGGTTTTCCTTAGAAAACTTTGAACTAATCTGACATTAAGATCTAATTAATTTGTCACTGTAAATTGCCTAGAGATGACATGTTGTGAATTGATGCCATATAAATAAATTGAATTGAACTGAGTAGCCACTGATTCGGAAAGGAAGTCCTTGGCATGACTGGTGGGTTTTGCCCACTATATGCGTCCTGTCAAGCAAGGGATTGTGTGTAACCCCATAGCACCTGGTGGTAGCTACTGTAACAATATAAGGAGGCCCCTTAATAACTGAATTGGCAATAGGAGGTTTAATGCCTCCTCTTCCTAGTTCCTTTGTTTACTGCCAGCACTATTCAGATTTATAATGGCCATTGATGACGAACGTCCACCATGACACACGTCCACAAGCGTCTTTACCAGTTTGAGGTATTGGCTGAGCCCTTGAGAGCCTTTTGCCTGCAACCTTTAGTTGAGTTCCTGGACCAACACCCCTGAGTGAAAGGGTGGAACCTGTATACATGAGAAGAAAATTATTGTAATTGTTTCAGATGTGTTGGAACAGGTACGCATCTGAAAGTTACATAAATCAAGCCCTTAAGAGCTGGAGTTTGACAGCCCTCCAGTTGAGCCCCTATAATATATTGTTTAGCAAATAAGTTGCAGTCATTGTTTGGAGTAAGCAAGTAAAAAAAAAAAAGTCCAGTTTAAACTAAAAAAAGAAAATGAAATCACTGATAAACTGCTTACTCAACTTTACTGCTAAACATTTTTCTAAACAAAATTGGTACCATTGATAGAGAAAGAAGCAAGTTTTCAATCAATACAACAATTGTGTCATAAGAATTGTTCTCAGAAAATAGTGAAATAATGAACCAAGTAAAGTTCCTTGTTTTACTGTACATCACTGATTTACTCTTTCTCTTTCTTTCTCTGTCTTTTAGAGTCTTGCCCTCAAGGCTTCATACTTAAAACCTATACAAGGTCAGATAAAAGACCCAATACCAGGACTGCTACTGCAACATCTATGTTGCAGGACACTACCCAAGAAATTTTACAATTATGTAAAATTTGAGATGCAGTGATCATACAAGTACATTTTCAAACAGTTATACTAATATTAACATGGATACCTTAACACTGCTTATTAGCAGGTGTGGGGGGCCCCCGACTCGCCCTTCAGGGCCCACCATC
Source organism: Cyprinodon variegatus (assembly GCF_000732505.1). Taxonomy (NCBI): domain Eukaryota; kingdom Metazoa; phylum Chordata; class Actinopteri; order Cyprinodontiformes; family Cyprinodontidae; genus Cyprinodon; species Cyprinodon variegatus. The sequence goes on from NW_015150475.1 coordinate 199,127, forward strand.
AAAATGGAAAAGGTGTACAAAACGAAATTTCAAAAATGACAGTAAAAGTTTTCTAAGTCAGAAAAGGGCAGACGAAGGAACCCATAGCCAAACCCCAAGAGGTCCCAGTCCTTGTGGGGTCGACCCCAGAGGTCCTAGAGGGCTGCAGCAATGAGCTCATATGAACAAGGAGCTCTGTGCCTGGCCCAGCATCCACTAGGACTGAGACAGTGCCCAATGAAGTACCCAACCCCGCACCTCAAGCACCATTTGTGCGCAAGCAGACAAGGGCACCTATCATCAGCAATGAGCATAAGAAGAGGGAGGAAACAGGCCCTACTCATACTTGGGACCTGTGATGCCCCAGTAAGTGGGGGGAGGCAAATGCTCAACTTTACAAGCAGACAAAGACAAATTCACATTCATCCAGACAAATTCACACTATCCCACCTTTACAATCATACAGACATATATAAGCCCTCAACGGAGATCCATATAGGGTCAGACACTAAACATATTCTTACACTCCTCATACATACACATTTTCCCCAGGTCTAGGGACCGTTTCCCCTTGGGGGAACAGGCCCACAGACCCAGGAGAAGATCCCCAGACCCCCAGTGTGGGAAGGGGGCAGCTAACCCTATTTACTATTTTTTTAAGTCATGAAGGTTGATGGTGAATTATATTGTTGAATTTTAAGAAAACACACTGATTAATGTGCAAAAAGCCCTGAAAATATTTATTTTCTTCCAATTACAACAGGGCTGTGTCTTAAGGTGTGTGGGTGTGTGTAATGCATACAGTATCTCTGTTGACAGTGAATGCACCGTGCAAGTGTAAGTGTGGGAGAAAGACTAAGAGAAAGGCATTTTTTCATGAATATGTTTAACGGTGCACGGTTGTAATAAGCCCAGGGGTGAGTGATAGGAGTGCTATCTGCACAGCAGGAGGCAGTAGCCAGTTAATGCTCAGAAGAGAGCAGAACAAATGATTCTAGCTGGACTGAAAAAAGGCGGCGGGGAGAACTCGACGGGAACCAGACTGGGAGGAGAGACACAATGAGGAAGCAAACCCAGATGACTCAGGGTGAGATGAAAAACAGATGCAGGCACATAACAGAAAAAAAGCAGACAAACGAGATTAATAGATAGGAATGAAGAAAATATTGCAGAGGAAGAGAAGAAGAGAGGGAGGAGAAAAGTGAAAACAGAAACAGACTGAAGTGAAACATTTCATTTCTGCTGACAGTCAGCTCTGAGATCCATAAGTAAAAAGCTAAATATAACTCAGGGATTCAACACAGAGAGAAGAATGGAGAGCGTAGACTGGAACACCAAGCTGGGTACATCCAGCAGCAACATTTTCTCTTCTATACAGTTAGTTCAAGTGTCGGATATTGGCCAATTCAAATAATAAATAGTCATAAACATAACTCTATATCTGTGGTGAAGCAGCTGCATTGAGTCAATTTGTCAGTGGTGATGTTAAGATTAATGCTCCTATTGTAAGAATCACGTGGCAGACAAGATGTTTGATATTGTACAATTCATGAAGTATATAACAACTAATGCCTTCACATTTATTTTTTAGAGCAACATCTCAAATTGCTGTACCACAGAACACAACAGAACGCTTTAGTCTGCATCATCGCCTTACAGCAAGAAAGCCTCTATATTAAATTTCTCTTTAGCCATCAGGGTCTAATAACATACCTGTTAAATTAAACTGAAAATAAACCTGATTAAAAAGTGCCAATTTATGGGACTCTTTGTTGTCTCACCTTTACACACCTATAAATCTCACATTGGAGATTTACAATAACATATTTTAGGCGAGTGATAGCAATATTATACAACAGGATTATAATTAACGCTAAGGCTTTGGCTGCATATCTGTTTGTACAAAACCTGATTAAAAAAAATCCCTGTTTATCAGGACTCAAACCAAATGTCTGAGCCCAGATCAGGACATCCCTAATGTACACATATTGTAATACCTTTCCAAGTGAAAAAAAGAACAAAAAACAAGAAAACAGAAATAATATTAATCCTATGCAGAAGAAACCCATGTGCTCAGTTGCACTTTTATTTATTTAAATCCTGCGTGGATAAAAAAAAAAAATGAAATAAAAATTAAAAAGCTACCAAATAAGCTACCAGGTGTCTAGGTAGTTAATGGTGAATGAAGGAGTGTAATCCTGAGTATATGAAATTCTTCTGGCTCTGTACTCTGGAGCTTTAGGAAGGATTGACTGGCCATAATTAAAAAGCTGGGATCTCTCTCTGTCTTACATTACCTTGAGTCTGACGCTGGGGTGATGACGGGGACTAGTGCAGCGTCTTTAAAAGCTTTGAATGAAGCCGTGGCCCTGACTGCAGGTAGATCCGGAGCCGTTGTTTTATATTTGACGATGGAAGACAATCTGAGCGCTGATGAAGCCGTGGGACTGAAGGATCTGACTGGGCCTGACGCAGGCTCAGGAGACGAAGCAGGAAGGGTGGGCGAAGAAGATGGACTGCCTGTTGAGATGGACGCCAGAGGGGGCAAACATAAACGTGTTCGGTACTCATCCACCTGATGAGCTGGAACGTAGGTTATCCTGAAAGCAGGGTTGAGATTTTTTATCTTAGTCATCTCAATGGTACTTTAGTTAAAAAAGTAATTCCACAAATAAATCAATATATCTTTTAATTAACCTGAATGCTGACAATCTTAATAAAAAAACAAATAAAAAAAAAAATTGCTATGACATATTTTTTACATTTTACATATGTATTACATTTACATATAAAGTTTTTTCCTTTTCTCTTAACTGAGGAGTGGTGCCCTAGTGGTTAGTGCACAGGGCTGAGAACCTTGAGGTTGTGAGATCAAAACCCACTCCTATTCTGGCTCTTTGAGCAAAGTAAATTTTTGAGATTTAAGATGGATAAAATCAAATATTTTAAATGTGATTTATTTCTGTTAATATTATTGTATTATATCTTCATGATATTTTTTAATTTTTACAATAATCTGAACAAATGGTGCTTTTTGATAGTTATCCTTTGCACTACATTTGCATACATATCACTTCAAAAATCTCACTAGATCTCCCCTTATTTCCAAAATAAAAAAATAATTTCATGACACATCTGAACAAATTTGTTCAGTGGTTAGGTACTTTTAATACACAACAATCTGATTCTGTACATGTGTGAGACTAAAGTGTATATAAACCAAAGTATTTTTTTAGTGTTGGTTTGATTTCTCGAAAGTATAATGTATTTTTTACATGGTGCTTGAACAAAGAGAAGGACGCTCATGCACTGTTAGGTTTTAACTTTTTTTCCCATACTGCTGTAAGGTTTCATATTAACAGTCTAGACAGATATAGACTCATAAGGTAGCAGTTTCAGTTGATGTTCTTTGGAACATTTTTCATTTAAAATACTGGGCCTTGTGGAAGTATTCACGCTTCTTCAATAGTTTTTAATAGGACATTTTGCTACTACACATTTCAATGCATTTGTGGTTCAGGTATAAATACATTTCCATCTCGGTTTACAGTCTTTTATGGCCTCCAATAGGTTTTATTGCAGGATAACCCTATATATAGCTCCATCCTTCTTTCCATTTATCTGATGGCTTACCCTCTGACTAGCAAAGGAAAGCATACCCACAACGTGATGCTGCACTTAGCATGTTTCACCCTGAGGGTGATGTGTTCAGAGTGATGTGCAGTACAGTAGTAGTTTTGTGGAAACAAAAAATAATAATAAAAACAAGATGTTGACCAAAGACAGTCTGTTTTGGTCTCATTTGACCAGAGTAGCTTCATACTGTTTGCTAACCCCTACATGGAATATGAAAAATTTGAAGAAAGTTTTCTTGTAGCTTTATTAAGCAGTAGGTGTCATTAAGCTTTTTACTTCGCAATTATGTGCCCCTTGGTGTTGGTCTCATCCTATTAAAATACATTGAATGTTGAGGTTGTACAATAAAAGTAGGCAAAAAAGTTTACCAAGTATTGTCTGAACATTTAATAAAAATGTCCAAAAGACTGCCATTTACTGGACCGTCCAAAGGTGTTTTCACTGTGCATACTAAGAAAAGCACTAGCAACAGCATTTCAGTTGTCAGTTTGAGATTTAATTACAGGTCTGTACTGAAAGCTAAATGGCATGCTGTGTCAGACGTGCTCTGATTAGCATTCAGTTGCAAGGTTCTAACTTTTCTGACAGATGCAGCGTCTCTGAAAACGAGCAATGTTCTGATGTTTCCATTTGGGCAGGATAACAGAACAAGTCTGTGTTTTTATTTCTCGAAAACATAACAATTGTTTTGTAAAGGTAAAGAAACATGAATATTTGTGTGATGCATCCTCAAAACACTTCCACAGGAGTCACATTAATTTAACAATTTGTCACTTAAAATACCTGTAAATCCTAAAATTCACAACAGCCTCTGCACCGTATGCAATAATTGTCCTCAAGAAAATATCGATATTTCATTTTAAACATTCTTATAGTTTTTCCACACTTTATCACTTTATATAATGTATTTTGCTTGTACAGTATTTCATGTCAATTATTTTAAAAAGGAACCAAACTCCATCCATTCATTATCTGTAACCATGCATCGCTGCAGCGTCACAGGGGGCTTATTGAATTTTCCCAGCATTCATTGGGAGACAGGTTGCACCCTGGACAGGTCTCCAGTCCATTACATGACAACACGCAGGGAAAACAACAAAGCACATGCACAATTTCATACCCAAGGACTGTTTGAGAAGACATAATTGACCAAACCTAACAGTCATGCTTTTTGGACAGAGAGATGAAAAATAATCATCTCCGGAGGTTTGAAAGGAGTCCTCTAAACAGAGCCAGCCTTCTTCAGTAGGAAAAGCATCTGTAAAGCTCCTCCAGAGCGAGCATGCAGCTCTAGAATATTTTCTAATTAATCCTCGCCCTGTCTGTCATTTTAGGGGGACAGCAATATTGTCATGTCGTCAATATTGTCATGGATTTAGAGTTCTGCAATAAATCTGTTTGATCAGTCTGATGGTTCAAACCTGCATTTAGTCTCTTTGCATTTAACTTTCTCTGCTCTGTTCCTTTATCTTCAAAATTATGTTTGTTGACAAAACGTCTAAAAAACATCTAAGGCCTTCAGCTTCAAAGAACAAGGGATTTGAACTAGATCAAATCATTGAAAGGTAAGCGCTATTTATTCTACTTAACATGTAGCCTCGAAAAGCAATTTCCCAGGCTGGACTGCATGTACAGTAAATACAGTAAATGGTTCTGATTACAAATCATCTCTGCATTTATTGATTTTATATAATATATGGAATATAAACACATTACACACAAATATACACACACACACATTATATATATATATATATATATATATATATATATATATATTATATATATATATTTTTTATATATATATTCTGTCTCCTTGAACCCTAGTCAGCCTTGGCAGATGGCCGCTCACACCGAGCCTGGTTCTGCTGGAGGATTCTTCCTGTTAAAGGGAGTTTTTCTCTCCACTTTCGCTACAACCATGCCTGGTGTGAGGGATTGCTTTCGAGTTAATTAGTCGATGCAATAAACTGGTTTTCCTTAGACAGAAAACGTTTAACCAATCTGACTGTGTGATCTGGTTGAATTGTCTCTGTAAAGTGCCTTGAGATGACACGTGTTGTGAATTGCTGCTATATAAATACACTGAATTGAATTGAAGTACTTATTTACATTAAAGTTACAGTCTGTAACATGACATTGTGTGAAAATGTTCAAGGTCAAGAAATGCTTTTACAAGGCATTGTAATGGAATATTTGTTTTTCTCAGTCTAATTTTACCATCTTCCTAAAGAAATGTTTCTCTTAAAGGTGCATTTCTGCACAAAGAGAGGTTTTTTTGTTTTTAGAATGATAAACATGAATATATTTAAGTCATTGTATCAATAAAATATCTTCCTTGCAGCTTATTGTTCTCTTCTGCTATCAAACATTGGTATTAGACCACTCAAAGAACAAGATGCTAAAGTTAAGTTTAACTCTTAGAGTCCTTTAAATTAGGAAGGTGTTTTGAATCCATACATTTTCATGTGAAGTTGTTGTGACTGAATCATGTGGACAGCTTGTCTTGTCTCAAAAGACGCAGTTTGATAGTGACAAGCCCTCATCCTTTTGCGTTCCTCACTCCGTGGCTGCCAAAGCAACTCAGCTGCCTCCACTTGCTTTTAGATTGTCTGAAGTGCTGTCAGAAGGAGGCACAGAGAGCATGTTTGTGTGGACTTGAGTGTTGTGTGAGTATGTGGAGGAAGAAAAGGGAAAAAACACACCTGTGTTCATCAGTGTGTGTATTCAGAGTGCAGTACATCTATGAGAGACTCTTTAAAACACTCCTTTGTTCAGAAGTACACTGTTCAAGGTGAGATGAGTGATGAATTATTCAGAAATATTTTCCATAGCAGGAAAAAAAATGCGATTTTGGAGGTTAGGACACTAAATGCCTTTGTGTGTATGTGTCCACATGCCAGAGCGTGTGTACTGTATGTGTGGGGGTGACTGCTTGTGAGTGCAGAGTGTGTATCTTTAAAAGCACAAGACAGAAGAGACACATAGTGAGAATGTGAGTGGGTGTTTAGCAGGGCAGAGGGATATTAAAGGTGGAGCACATCCCCAATCAACCAAACAAGCTTTCTCAATGTGGAGCCATAATTGCTGATGTTGGAACAAGTGATAATGCAGCCAGATTTTGTCGTCCAGCAATCTTAAAAAATTTCAGAATTTAAACCGAACATGACTGTAGTGCCTCAGTGAGATATGACTGCAGAAACAGACGAATTGAAATTGATTATTTGCCTATAATGATGCAGTAATTCATTCTGTACATAATCAAGACAATTATACAATTACTTTAAGTTCTCATTCAAATTGCAGAGCTTCTAAAGCCATTTGCTCAATGTGCTTTTGTTCCCTTAAAACTTTTAATTCCTTTAAACATGTTTGATTTATGACAATAGATAACTGGCTGCAGACCACTTTGGATGTGTCTCCACACAGAATGTCCAAAAATCACTAAGTGGTGCCAGTAACTCTGAGATAAATGGGTTAATAGTTGTTTTGACCTGATTAATTATTTATTTTCAAACATTTGTGAGGGCTCAAAAGGATGTTTCATTTTTATTCCTTGTTAGGTTGTGTAATATTAAAAAGAGTTTCACTTGAAGCAGACAGAAGTTTGATGGATCTCAGTTTGGAGAATTTAGAAGAAATTCTTATGAAAGAATTAGCCTAATATGCCTGATCGTCTAAAATATAATATACGGTAAGAAACGTTTTTATTCAAAAATATTGGGATATCAAAGATTTTTTGTTGTTGTTATTTTAACCAACTTCTAGAGGTAAAAATATAAGACCATAATTGTTTTATAACTTTTTTTTACCTTTTTTAGACATTTCATCTATAATATTCAATATAAATATGAAAAGGTAAGATAACATTTGTTCAAACTACCTTTGAAAATCTTTATATTGCGAGTACATCTATTGTTCACAACCCTCTTCAGACTTTATGCCAGGTTTAGTTCTTAAGTCTTGCTAGTCCATTGCAACACCTTAATTTTACACTTTTACACTTTTCTATTACAAAGTTGTTGTTTTGTTTTTTTTTTTTGTTTTTTTATTGAACTTCATTTTAAATTGAACTGTACCGGATTCATGTGACACTAAGACCTAAAAAGGTTTGGAAACAATTTGTCATGGTCTCAGTTCAATATCAAAAGCCCTAAATGTCAACAGCAGTGTGCACATTTTTGGAGCTCCACTACAGTTGCTTTTCAATTCCACACTTACAGTGCAGCTCAACGCATCAGATGGATTTACTGGAGGGAGAACATTTGCTCAGTTTTGTGCTATAATTCCTGAATCAAACACACTGACAAATGTTTTTGTAGCTACTATCTAATCATATGTAGAGTACTAAATACCCCCCCTTCAAAAACACACAAAAAAAAAAACATAACTTCAATCCGAAGAGAGCTTAACTTACCTTACATATGGAAATATAATGGTTGTAAGACCATTTTTAAAAAGTATTAATACTGTTTGTTTTCATAAATCTCTAATATCATTAAATAATTCTGACCATTTGATGTCCTAGTCAAAACAAGCATAAAAAAAGACAAACATAAATGCAGAGCAAAAAGTGATTTGGTATACCTTAGATGTACAAAGGTAGGCCCAGTGAAAGGATACATTTGTTTTTTTTATATAAAATATTGGAGATTTTCAGAATATTTTACGACTTGTGATTTTTTTTTTTTGTCTTATCTTTTCTAAACAGATGGCTTTACTCTGCACAGATCTGTCCAATAGTGTAGGCAAAAGATGCTTCTCACCTCATCTCTGGCCCTATGACAGAGTGTCTGCGGAGCATGGCCCTGGCCTGGGCGCTGGTCAGATTTGAGGCAGGTTCTCCATTTATGGCCAAGATGATATCCCCCACCCCCAGCCTGCCATCCTGGCAAACAGAGCCCCCCTGGACCACGCTCCGGACCAGAATGCCTGTGCCGTCCTTGATAGCACTCACCGACATCCCTGCCAACAGGCGCACAAGCGCATCACACAGAAGCACACAGAAGCATGGGTGAATAGAGGGTAGGCTAAGACTGCTTTGACCGCATGCCAAACAGACATTTGCTCAAACAAACACCTCACTACTGCAATGATCAGCATAATCTAGACAGACACGAGGCAGATTAGCAAAGCACGGTATCATTCTTCACACTCACATAAGATGCATTAAAACACTCACACAGAGGCCAGAAGGCACAGGTGACTGGAGGGGTGACAGATGCCATTCGCACAAACACCCAACTTTGGCATTACCATGTTGCACACTAGTTGGATTACACTAACACTTCATTAATGCAAACTGGCTGAAATAGGTAAATCAGCACACACACACACAGGTGCACACCTCATGCACACGCATGTGCATGCTGCTGAGAGGGAGGGCTTTAAAAGGCCGGTTTAAGGCGCTGGTGTACAACACTGCTAACTACTAACAAAGCACATCCACAACACTATGGTCGTACAAAATTTGAAATTGGTCAAAAAAATGACTTTGTGCTTATTTTTACTTGAATAAATATTTTATTGCTTTTTTTGGTATTACATTCAAATTGCAATACAATCATAGTGCATGGAGTACAATAATGTGGAGACAAAGCCACTGCTACTTACAGGGCAAACCTAAGACATATTTCAAAGATATAACTCCAAATAAATAAAGTGTTCAGTATATGCTGAAATACAACACTGTATCAAATACATTGCAGACACACACAAAAAGATTTGAATCATAATTAAGTGAGATGCACAAAAAACAAATAGTAGCAGGTGAACAAAATGTGGTGTTTTTTTATACCTCTATCAAAAATGAAAAATCATTCTGCTTTCTGATGACTGAGCACACCCTACCTAAGGGCTATTATATCTAAAACAATGCTTTCCTCTTTGGCCGAGGATAGGAAATTCAACGTTAGCTAACTAGTTGTTTGCTACTCTAGCAAAGACATAAAGAGAACAACTACAGTGTTAAGACATATCAAGACAGCTGCATTTTTTTTTCAAGCTCTAGGAGATCAAGAGAGAGCAAAGGTTTCATCTGATGACAGCAAAATACTTCAGCAAGGTTGCTCTTTTTTATCATTTTAAGTTTGAAACATCTTGGTTGTACAGTAACAAGGTTAAAATTAAAATATATTTCATGGCTTCTGGAAATCTCAAAGTTAAGCTAAAAAGCTTTCCTTTTTGGACAGCACTATGCCCAAGAGTTGATTGTGTCAACGTGTAACCCAAAGCCAGGAAATCAGCAGTTGTAATTGTGAATGGGTCACAAAATTGTGATTGACAAACTTTTAAAAACGTAAGCTAAATTAGAAATTTCCCATGTGAAAGCATTTAAACTTAACTCTACATATGAATAGCTCAGAAAAATCAAACGGCAAAGCTTTACAACAGTTATTTGATAAAGATTTTGAACTTTTTAGTTTAGGTGTAGCTCATATACGCGAGGAAAGAACAAAAATACTGAAGATTTTTGTTGTTGTTTGTCAAACCTTTTTCCTTTAAAAACGATACAATTTATTTTATGTTACCAAAACTGGACTTTAACATAGTGATGGATAGAGTTACACTTTGAAAAAAGTAGAAGGTAGAATTGAATTATTGTAACATGATTTGTTCAAATAACAATGGATCAATCAGTCGATTGATGAGTCGATGCAATCAACTGGTTTTCCTTAAATAGAAAACTTTGAATCAATTCGACTGTAAGATCTGGTTGAATTGTAAAGTGTCTTGAGATGACATATGTTGTGAATAAGCGCTATATAAATAAACTGAATTGAATATCAGCTTAATCTGTACTAATATGACCAGCAAAGGTTTGGGCATTTCTCTTACAGTTAATTTTTTTTAAGTGAAAATGTATGCTTATCTCAAAAAGCTTTTAATTGTAAATAAACTTAATTGAATTTAAATGAATATTGACTTTATCTGTACTAATATGACCAGCAAAGGTTTGTGCATTTCTCTTACAGTTGATTTTTTTTAAGTGAAAGTATGCTTGTCTTCAAAAAAGACGAGCATACTTAGTTTTTTTCTTTAATATGTCCAGAATTTAAGGGGCTAAACAAGTTTCAAATCATCATAAGACAATTCACAGAATAAATTAATTTTTAAAGAGTTGTAAAGATCCAATTTAGCAAAGAGCATACCATAAAGTGCTTAACCTAACTTGCAAAAGTGTTACGACCCCTTGACATTTTTAAAGACATTCACAAATGAGTTTGGACGCAACAGAAGAGTGACCTGGTCCAAAAGAATGGCAAAAATTAACCATAACCAAAACAAAAACCCACATTAGTTTCTATTTTCAGGATGCAAAACTAAATTTAACAAAAAAAAAAAAAAATTATGAAAGAAAATGAGAGAGAAATGAGAGCCGAATTAAATGTTTTGGCTAGTATGCAATCCTCAAACACAAACACACACAATACTAACCCTAGATCATGATAAAGGATGCATTATGTTGTGAGGAAGCTTTAATGGTCAGATTTGATGAAACCAAATACAGGAAATTCTTTAAGAGGGACCTGGGGAGGAGCTTCACCTGCCAGCAGTGGCCCTAAAAACACATGCAAAGCTGCTCATTCAAAATCTACAAACTAAATGCTGTTAAACTCTGTGGTAAGAGCCTTTTTCTTTCCAATATAAATGGCAACTGTGTGATCTCTATCACATAACATCCAGATAAAGTACTTGGAATTTGGCTTTAAAGTGGCAAAATATGAAAAGGTTCAAGGAATAGAACTAGTTTTATAGAGACCGTGTACCCAATTAAATATAAAGACCAGCTCTCTCAAGCTCTAATACTCACAAAGACTCAGGTCTAAAGGTTAGGTTGTGTTTCTGTTGTTTTCATGAATCACCAGAAAATTTTTAGAGACTTTAGGGTCATGGCTTCCTTGTAGTTACAACAAAGAAATGCTTGTTGATTCAAATCCAGCATTAGGCAGTATAAACCTCCTTTTATTCATCATTGACATTGGCCTCCTATAAGGAACTACATGTTATGGTGGGAATTAGAATACTTGATGCCATTAAAATGAGTAGGGCAAGAGAGACTGTTTGATATTTGCAAAAGCTATTTTCCTCTCTTAAGAATGACAAGTGGCATTAAACCAAGCAATCTTGCTGAGAGAACAGCTCATGGGACTGGAAGGACAATTGACATTGAATTGCAAAGACTTGCAGGAGTATTCAGACTTAAATAACCAAGCACTCACTTCTTAACCCTAATTTGAAGAAAACCTTTCTTGCATCCTAATTTGGGCAAGACCCAGACTGGACAAAAATCCTGCGATCTAAGAGAATTATACAATAACTTTTAGCAAGACAACATGATTTCACAGGAGCAAGATCTAGTCCCAGATTACAATATAAAGTTCTACTACATGTCTAAGGCTACCTCTAAACACATTGTGTTGTTTTCCAGATCTTCATAATCAGAACATGCTAAAGTGGCAAAAGATAGTCCTAGAACTGCCCTTTTGTATTTACAGAGTTGACTGTAAATACTGGTTGTGCGCTAGATAATGACACACTGTTGGGGTAAATAAAAGCCTCTAATGTGGTATCGCAGTCTATATTAATAAAACACATAATCTTTGCTAAACTTTTGATCCAGTATGAGATCTTGCTAGTAGTTTATTGCTCTAAGCTTTACGTTGAATCCCTCCCAAACGTTGGCTTAATGTTCAGTCTTATAGACTCATTGGTTTCAGCACTTTGATAAAAACTTATTTCATGTGTAATTTTAAGAAAAGTGTTTGCTGTTCCACATCATAGTCTCAGTACATGAATCCCTTGAAGATAAGAACTTTGTTTGTATGCAATTTGTCCCACCATTTGTAATAAAGTGTAGCAGAAATGTTAAACTACAATAAAACTAATACTGTAAATATATAGGATATAGGATGCCCAAACCTTTGCTTTCCACACCATGATAATCCATATAAACACACACACACACATTATGTTGATATATATATATATATATATATATATATATATATATATATATATATATATATATATATATATATATATAAGCTGCATAATAAGTATTTGAACACCTGAGAAAATCAATGTTAATATTAGGTACAGTAGCTTTTGTTTGCAATTGTAGAGGTTAAAAGTTTCCTATAGTTATTCACCAGGTTTGCACACACTGCAAGAGGGATTTTGGCCCACCCCTCCACACAGATCTTCACTAGATTAGTCAGGTTACTAGGCTGTTGCCGAAAAGAGTCTGAGCTCCCTCCAAAGACTGTCTTTTGGATTTAGGTCTGGAGACTGGTTAGGCCACGGCAGAACCTTGATATGCTTCTTTAGGAGCCACTCCTATGTTATCCTGGCTGTGTGCTTTGGGTCATTGTCATGTTGGAGACCCAGCCTCCACCCATCTTCAATGCTCTAATTAAGGGAAGGAGGTTGATCAAATGGTCATTGGCAAACTTAAGACCGGGCTTGACATGTGCTGGTTTAAGCAGGGAAACCTTCCATACCATGCATGATTTTAAACCATGACGTCTTAGTGTATTACCAACAGTAACCATTGAAATGGTGGTCCCAGCTCTTTTAAGATCATTGACCAGCTCCTCCCGTGTAGTTCTGGGCTAATTTCTTAAATTACTTAGGATCATTGAGACCCCATGAGGTAAAATCTTGCATGGAGTCCCAGTCTGAGGGAGATTGACAGTAATGTTTTGCTTCTTCCATTTTATGATTGCTCCAAAGGTGGACCTTTTTTCACCAAATTGCTTGGCAGTTTTCCTGTAGCCCTTTCCAGCCTTGTGGAGGTGTACAATTTTGGCTCTAGTGTCTTTGGTCAGCTCTTCGGCCTTGGCCATGTTATTAGTTAGATTCTTACTTTTTTTGGGGGGTGGACAGGTGTTTTTACACAGCTAACAGCCTCAAACAGGTGCACCCAATTTACCGTAGGATAATAACATTTTAAAGGGAGACAAACAGGTCTTTGAGGATCAGAATTCTAGCTGATAGAGAGGTGTTCATATACTTATTTGGAGCTGTATCATACAAATAAATAGTTAAAAAACTATATATTGCAATTTCTGGATTTTTTTTAGATTATGTCTCTCACAATGAGCATGCACCTATGAAGACAATTTCAGAGCCATCTATGTATATGTATAAAGGAAATTGTTACTTGCATGTCTACGATGTAGGTATATCGTAGGTGAATGTCTATATATATATATATATATATACATATATATATATATATATATATATATATATATATACACATACACACACATTTCCTGCATCATTAAGTACATCAGGAACGGGATCAAAACAATCACAACATATGAGAGGCACAGTGTACTGCTTTTGTGACCTTGATTTTCTCTACCACAAACATTTACATAATTTCAACCCCTCGCTCTCTCTCAAGCAAACACAGACGTAGGTAGTCTATTGCCTTATCAGCACATGCATTACGAATACAAATGAGTTGGTTTTCTTTTGCTTTGCATAGGAACTTTAAATGAAAGTACACGATTTGCTTCAACTCTCCTATTTCCCTACTGTGTTAAGATAGAAAATGAAAATAAGTAATAGATCAACACCTTCATAAAACTAATCCATTGCTCAAGTGAAAATCAAAGCTACATTGGTTTTAAAAAAAACTAAACACCTCTGTTAAAAGGCTAGGTTTTTGTGGTGTAAAAAAAATCAAATCGTTTTCTACATGTTAGCAGATCCTTATCCTGTGTAATAGAGGGAAAAGGGATGAGCGAAAAAGTGTGATAAACTTGCATATGTGTGCATACTCTTAAAGTGATACATTTTCAAACAAATTTTTTATTTAATTTTAGCATGTCTGTTTTGAGGTAATCTGTAATCATCCCACATCCTGATCTAGCATTATTGTCACTATCTGCCCCTAACCACACAGCAAAACTTCTTCAGATCTTTAAAATTTTGAGGACATGTGTTTGCCACAGCCCTATTCCTGTTCAGAATTTTTATAATTTAGTTGTGGACTCTGGTTTGGACATTAGAAAGCTTGAGTTTGCTTAATTTCTTCTTATAGTACGATGCAAAACCTTTGTTGATTTTGGAAATTGCTTAACTGTCCTAAGCATGCTAAAACCCATCAGTTTCCAACAGATGCTTGGGTGTGGTGCTCTTTTAAATTTAGATGTTCTTTTTGGTCTGTGCTCTTTAGCAAGGCCTTGTTGTTTCCCTGTCTCTTAACCCTACTTCATCATTTTGCCAAAATTTGTTGTTACATGTAGGCAACAAAAATCTCTTAGTTGCCTCCTTGACTAGCTTTTTGAATAGACATTTATATGAAAGCAGAACATTTTGTAACCTTCTCCTGACTAATACCTCTGTGCAGTCTGATCCTTTGAAAACTCTCTGCCAGCTATGTCTTCGACCTAATAAGCCTACTAAGACAACAGAACCTGGTTTCAAATTATTTAGATTCAATATAATGAATGGTGGGTATGAACTAAAGATAACCCAATGCTGTGTTTAATCAGAAGATACATTTGTTAGGGATATGCACACTTATGCAAATAGGTATTGTGTCTTTTGTGAGACAAATTATATATTTTCCCTCAGAGCAATTTTTGAAAACAATGATCATGGTCATATTTTTTACATCACAAATGGTAGGATTCTGACAGGGGTGTGCTTTGAAAACCATTGCACATTATTCATAACGTTACAAATTAATTTAACCTCCCAAATATATATTTTTCCAAACACACACATACTGCCCCCACACAGAATTCATCTCCCCTCTCAGGTTTGACGAACACACCACGTCACCACTCCTCTTCAGGGCAGTCGTCATCACCACCTCCAATTAGTGTCATCAAGGCCATGCCTGCAATGTACACACACCAGGACACCATCACCATGAGAAAGATGGAGAACATACCAAGGCTACGGTTGCCCCGGACTACAGTGATTGTCCTCTCAAAGCTTGTGCGAGGGGGCAGAGGTGGGGCTTGCTGCCTACTATCATCTTCCATAGCGCTGCAGCGATAACGCAGCTGGTTTTCCTAAGAGAAAGACAAGAGGGGTGTGAAGGAGGGAGTGAGAACATGACAGTGGGGTGAGTGTTTTATGAATTGTGATACAGGCATAAACGTAGAGCATAGATATGCCACTGTCTCTGTAATTTTCTTCTAAGTAACCAGAATTTATTGTAAGCTTTCAAGCGTGTCTCGATCGATACTTCTTTTAGCTTTCAAAGTTTTTCACTCAAGTTTTACCTACTCACTGATTTTTGGTCTAGTGTCTGACCCCTTTTTGAGAAAGTAATGTTTTTTTCTTTGATAAGCAGCTTGGCTCTGATCTATGAATGTTTTAGAGAAGAAAGGCTGCTAAACTCAAAAGATAAACTAGGGTTGTGTCATTACAAAATATAAAAACTCTTTTTCAGGAGGCTTATGAGACACACATAGCTTTGCAATTGACATACTTTCATTAAATAACAATTTATTTCCATTTCTTTGAGATAATCTGTTACAAATATGGAAAGAAACAGTTTTTAGCTGAAAGCTTGGGAAACAAATAGATTTATCCCAGTTTTCTGATCAAATTACTTTTAGACTCTGCTCAGTTGAGCAATTTTTTCTTCTTCTGTTCTCTGCATAATATATTTTCATAATCATTAACAATGAATGGATAATGGATAAAAAATAATGGTACTGTAGGAAATATAGCCGAGGTCCCGAAAAAAGGACTTCACCAAAAAAAAAAAAAAGAAAGACAACAAACTATATTTTCTTCAAAGCCCTAATTCATTCCTCTTGTATCTTTTGAGGTTTGGTAGCTTACAATTAAATCTTTTAGGATTTTATATGAAAGGCAAAATAGCACATAATTGCAAAGTGCAAGAAAAAAAATCTATTTTCAAAATTCTTCACATATAAAAATCTGAAGGAATAGAATATTCATTTGTATTCAGTGCAAACAATTGGCATCGGACAGACAAAAACAAAAAAACGAAAAATCTTGGGTAACATAAGCCCAGTGTAAATCCAGGGGTTCTATGAAGGTTTTGTTGGAGAACACTAGAGAAAAATCAGCATCATGAAGGTCGTCTAACACAACAGACAGGATAGGACATGTTTGGGAAAGTTTAAAGCAGGTTTAGAATATAAAACAATGTCCCAAGCTTTGTCTCTTGGAGAACTGTTCAATCCATCATCTGACAATGGAAAGATTATGCAAACCAACCAACACATGGTGTGCATGACTCAAACTGACAGGCTTGGCAAGGAAGCATTAATTTGAAAAGCAGCCAAGAATCTCCAAAGTCCAAAGGAGCTTCAAAGATCAGCAACTCAGCTGGATGAATCTACTGACAGGAGAACTAATGGATTTGAAGGCCACAAAAGTGACCCTTATGGTAGACAAGTGTCAAGAAAAAAGTGATATTAATAAAACTTTCATGTGAAATCATATTTAAAGGTTGGAAAATACATGGGGAAGTAAATGCTGATCTAATGAAATATTTTGCTCTCAATAAAAAAACCTATTCCTAAGGTATAAACTTCACATATCATGAACACATGATAAGTTTACATGTCTCCATCAGGGATGATAAAACTGGTAATAGTTAAAGGGAAGATGCATGACGCTAAGTGCAGTCCAGCTCTGAAGGAAAACCTATTAGAGGCTGGAAAAGCCTAAACACTGGGGTGGAGATTCACTTCCCAGCAGAACAATGACCATAAAACATAGAGCCAGAGACCTGAGGCTCTAAGCTCAGGTTTGGTCTACCTGCTTTTTAAGAACAAAAGTAACAGAAAACTATTCATAATCTACCCTCCACATCACAATTAAACACTTCTTTATGTCAGTGTAGTATAAAACATCTAAAATAAAATAAATCATTTTACAAATTGTGGGGGGAAAAAATCAGGAATACTTTTGCAATTTGTGGTGTAATAAAATTATGGGAGGCCGAATAAGTTTGAGTGTGACGGTGAAGTCTATGTTGCCATAAACATAAAGTCAAATGATTTTCTTAAATGCTGAAAAAAAAAAAACAAGCAAGTATTGTATTATATTTAACATTGAAACATTTTGAAGCTCATGATAAAACAAAGCAACAAATACAAGGGTCACTCTTTGGGCTGTAAATGTAGGGAGAAACAAAAGATGATGTCAGCTCTTCAGTCTCTAATGTGTTGGGTTTAGCAAACAACAGCTCATCCTGAGATGAGGCATAGGGACTGAATAAAAAAAAAGTGATTCATGTTTCTCAGCATAGTGACACAGGGAAGCAAATATATCCCAGCTATGATGGCTGAAACTACTGTATAATTACTGCCATTATTGCTAAATAATACAAAATAACTCCTAGGAACTTTTTAGCTGCAGCTTGTGGGTTGTATAAAAAAACAAGCTCCACATGATACTTTAAGAAAACGTGTTTTGAAAAGGCACTTATCAATTTCTACTCTTGTATAAGACGTCAGAGGAGAAATTCAGGAGAAAAAGCAGGCACCATGAGAACACTTGTTCCTCTATACTTATGCAACATGTGGTAGGAGTCATTGCTCTTTAAATTGTGTTTACAGGTGTTATTAGAGGGCTGTGATGAAGTAAATCAACCTTTTGGAAAATCATCCATTTTAATATTGCTGTTGAGGCAGGTTGCATATATTACATCCTTTTGGAAACCTGTAAACTAAAACGGTAATAAATCCATACAAAGCTAATGGAGTTAGAATATTTTCTGCATATTTCTTTTATCCTCATGTAGATCATTTTGAGTTGTTCTGTACTGAAATGTTCTAAATAGATAAACTTGCCTTGTTCCTTTGGTAGACGCCTTCAAAATAGTGTGTTGGGGTTCTGCCCTCTTTTTTGGTTTATAGTCTCTTTGTAATTTCGTTTCTCTGTAGTTGCTTTCTGTCAGTTTTGTCAGTTTGTTTTATGGAGTTACTCTATTTTGCCCCCTTATGCCTGTTTCCTTTCCCCTTGGCTCCCATCTGGTTAGTTCTATTCACACCTGCTCCATATCAGCTTATTATTATTATCACAAATAATGATTATATCATTCATCATTTCCAGAATTGCCCTGAAGGAATAATCCCAAGGGATAAATAAAGATGAGTCTTAGTCTTAGTCTTATTAGCCCATCCTTTGTTCTGTTCCCCATATACACACCACCACTGCAGTTCCTCATAACTGGTTTCTTGTTGTTTTGTTACTTCATTGTCTCTTTGCTACCCATGTGTGTTTTTCCCTGTGGTTTGCTAGATTTGTGGTTTTCAGTATTTTGTGTTTTTTGGACTTTCCTTCAGTTGCCTGTGGGATTCTTCGATTAAATCTGCAAACTCATCTCTGCCCCCTCATCTCTGCATTTGGTCCTCAAAAACCTCCACTCAACCTTAAAATAGTGTCGCCATGTGGAAGAACTTTTGCAGCGAACCTTTTAAAGTGTGCATTTCTTCAATGTGCAGATGATACTCTAATGATCGAAATGTCCAAAATTACAGGGGAAAATATACAAATGTAAACATTTAGCACGTGCAAAGAGATTTTCCATGCATGAAACTCAACTGCAGGATCAAATTAAAAGTTCCCTTTAGCAGTTCTGAAAGTCTGGTGCAAATTAACACACAAGAATTTCTGCCATCATTGTGGCCACAAAGGAGGCATGAGTACAATGACAGAGGATGGAAAAAGATTGTCTGGCCCTGCAAACAAATTTAGACCATCAGAAACAACAAGATTAAGGCAGCAGATAAACATAATAAAATCAAAGTAAAACGGACAGAAAAAAAATATGACATGCATGTTTATAAAAGACCAAAAAACAAAACAGAAGAATAAAAGGCACTAAAAAGCCTGCAAAGAGAAAATTAAATAAACTAGCCAACCATGAATTACTCATTCTTCACAGATTACTACATGTTAAAATCTAATTTTCTTATTAGAAGTTCAGTTTTTTCAACAGTATTTTGAAATCTTCTAATCATGGTATATATTGTAAATTAGATGTACAGTTACACAAGTAATGCATTTTAGTTTCAAACCATTCTGAAACACTATAGTTGCTGTATGACTACAAATCTGCAGTAGTTTAGACCCCAACTATCAGTTAAACAAATAGTTTGAAGTTTATAATATGCAAACCCATTTTCCAATAACACATCTAGTCATACTGTATGTTGTGGAAAACATTTCATAAACAACTATCCCTAAACCTTTCAGAAAACCGGCTACATCAAACATAAAAAAATATTTCATATTTTTCCAACCTTGTTTATTTGTTCTTCCCTCTCAAGTGTACCCTCTCCTAAAGTGATGAAGCATTATTATAGTGAAGGTTTTTTTCTGGAGTAAATACAAATTGAAAGCCATTGACACAGGTAGCCTTGTCACATTTCTGCATACACTTCTAAAAGAAAAAAAGAGAAAATGGAGATCTTTAAAGTTTGACAGAAAGTAAAAGCAAAAATAAAGTCCTAAACCTTTGGAATCAGGGTGATTTTGATGAGAACATTGTGTAAAAGGCACTGAGCTAGACCTTCATGTCCTTGTTGAAGAGTAATAAGCTCTTTTCAGAGACAGGAAATTGTTGGCAATTAAGCAACAGCAACTACAAAACCTTGGCTGAGCAGGATCAAGCCAAGGTGACAATTAATGCCTTTGACAGCGAGCACTTTCTCTATACCTGATGCTGTGACACCGATACAGCCGGAGGTGAACTCCACAAGCTTAAACGGAATGAAGAGAACAGAGGCTGACATGGTAACCGGCTTCAGAAGAGCTAAAATGGCTACCCACAGAATTTCAGGTTTGCATGATAATGAGCAGTTCTGCATGATTCTCTATTGTTACCTGTAAGTGTCACTCATAAGATGCTTCCAACTGAGTGCAAAGCTTGTAGTGAAATCTCATTTACTGAATTCTGAAAGTTTTCCATTATGAATAAAAAAACAAGATGGCATTTGCTGAAATACAGCAAACAAATTATGCAGTTTAAATATGGTAATTTTGACAGTTTTGCAACAACTAGCGCTTTAGACGATTAGCTAGAGAGACAGACAGGTTTGTGTGACATACCGTGCAACACGGCTGACTAAAGCTGCTAACGTCGGTGTTCCAAGTTGTGCAGTTGAAATTGGCCTCAGCTAGCAGGCTGATCTGAGTGTGGCTGTCGGTGTCATCGGTCGAAGGCCGTGCACTTCGCTCTGCTATTGGTGTCAAGCCACCACACAATTCCAGCTGAGAGTAAAACAATCCAAATTTTAGATCCAGTTCAAAAAACACACTTGCACATAGAAATTTACAAATTATAGAAAAAAAACAAACTCCATATGCTTCAAAAGTGAGTAAATGGTAGATTCCCAGACAGGCAGGCAAGCTAGAAAAAGGTGACTGTAAATTAGACACTCCAAACTGCTCTCCCTGTACTCTCTCCATCTGTAGCGCGGCTGTGTTCATCTTCCAGGCGCATTAAAAATTCAGAAGGCCTGTAACTGGATTCTCTCCTCCATGTTACTAAGCCAGAGTACAGAACAAAAAGAAGAAATACAATGCGTTTCAGGGAAATCATTCATCTAAGCAATAATTTTTTTATAATTAAGGAAAAGCTTGTATGAATTATGCATTTGATAGAGATGTTTCACAACAACATCTAAGGATTTTTTCTTTAACAGATTTCATACAGATATTTTATGTTTATATGTACAACTCCTAGCAAAAATTATGGAATGACCGGCCTCAGAGGATGTTCATTCAGCTGTTTAATTTTGTAGAATAAAAGCAGATCATAGTCATGACTCAAAACTAAATTCATTTTAAATGGCAACTGTCTCGCTTTAAGAAACACTAAAAGAAAACAATTAAAAAATGTCGTAGTCAGTCACGGTTACTTTTTAAGACCAAGCAGATGAAAAAAAAATTGAATCTCTTAACTCCGAGAAAAAAAAAAGTAAGAATCACCCTTTAAATTACCATCCCCCAAAATAACACCTGCATCCAATTGGACCAATTGCTCGTTAGTCTGCATCTAAAAAGGAGTGATCACACCTTGGAGAGCTGCTGCACCAGGTGGATAGACAAGAATCATGGCTCCAACATGAGATATGTCAATTGAAACAAAGGAGAGGATTATGAATCTCTTCAAAGAGGGTAAATCATCACACAATGTTGCAAAAGATGTTGGTTGTTCACAGTCAGCTGTGCCTAAACTCTGGACCAAAAACAAATGACATGTGAAGGTTGTTAAAGGCAAACATACTGGTAGACCAAAGAAGATGTTAAAACGTCAAGACAGAAAACTTAAAGCAATGTTTAAAAACCGAAAATGCACAACAAAAATGAGGACCGAATGGGAGGAAACTGGAGTCAACTTCTGTGACCGAACTGTAAGAAACCGGCCAAAGGAAATGGGATTTACATAAAGGAAAGGAAAAAGAAAACCATTATTAACACCTTAACAGAAAAAAAAAAGATTAGAATGGGCTAAGGAAAGACTGGATGAAAGTCATATTCAGTGATGAATCTCAAATCTGCATTGGGCAAGGTGGTGATGCAGGAACTTTTTCTTGGTACCGTTCCAATGAGACTTCTAAAGATAGCATGCGGTTTTCCACAGTCATTGATAATATGGGACTGCTAATCATGTAAAGGCACTGGGGAGATGGCCAAAAATCTTCAATAAATGCACAAATTTACGTTAAGATTTTGGACACTTTTTTTATCCAATCAATTGAAATGCTTTTTGTGATTGAATGATGTTTTTCGAGATGATAATGCATCCTGCCATAGAGCAAAAACTGTTAAAACATTCCTTGAAAAAAGACACACAAGGTCAATGTCATGGCCTGCAAATAGTCCAAATCTTAATCCAATTGAAAATCTTTGGTGGAAGTTGAAGACAATGGTCTATGACAAGGCTCCAACCTGCAAAACTGATCTGGCAACAACAATCAGAGAAAGTTGGAGCCAGATGGATGAGGAGTACTATTTATCACTCATTACTTTAAGTCCATGCCTCAGACTGCAAACTATTATAAAAGGCAGAAGTGGTGCAACAAAATACTAGTGATGTGTAGGAGTGTTCTTTTGTTTTCATGATTCCATAATTTTTCCTCAAAACTGTGTGGTTCTATCATTTTTCCCCCTCTCTTTGGCCTAAAAAAGTAACCGTTACTGACTACCACTTTTTAAAAAATTATTTTAGTGTTTCTTAAGGCCAGACAGTTGCCGTTTGAAAGTATTTTATTTTGTGTCATGACCATGATCTGCTTTTTTCTACAAAATGAAACAACTGAATGAACATCCTCCGAGGCCTGTGATTCCATCATTTTTACCAGGGATTGTATGAGCCACCAGCTTTCAGAAATAGTCTTTGGCAGTTTTATTTTCAACTAACAGCCGCTCTCTTTTCTAATATTACTTGTTGTGTGGTAGAAACTTCATGATCATTAGAGCTTTTTCAGTAAGACTTTTCTTTTATTTGGTTGGTTACAAATCTGTAAGAACTTCTGTCACAAAGTTGCTATAGCTTACAGTGTTAATAAGGTGACAGAGGGGGTGCCGAAGTGATTAGACTGCATGGAGAACACAGTAACTGTCTTCTCTTCCTGTTGCTGCACACTGCCCATCAACTTGTTGAAAAAAAGATTATCACACTTTTTTTGCTTCAATGAAAAACACAGTCAGTCAGGGTGTGGAAATAAAAGGGTGGCCACCCATCTCTGTTAATAAGCTGATGACAAGCAGCATGTCTGTTAAGCAGCTTGACAGCAAGGTGACCAGAGAAAAAAAGTCTGACTAATCAACCTGATAATATCGGCTTGTGTTGCTTGAATAAAGAGAACATCATAAAAGTAATAATCTGCCAAAAGGGAATTTCACACCAATTTAGGATTGCGATTCAATCATAGAGTTGGTTAAGATTCTAGAGTTTGGAATAAGCCAAGGTGAATAACTGAATTCAAATGTAAGCTGAGTTTTTGGTTTGTTTTATTACTACTAAAACAGCTTCATTTGCGAAAAGATTTGTATTATGACTTCTACGTTTTTGATTCTACTGCTTAAAGATACTCTATTTACTCCTAAAATGCTTAACATATTTCTAAATTTGTCAACTAAATATTGATTTTTGTTTAATAAAGTGTGTAATTATCAAAAAAAAAAAAAAAAAGTTAAATAGTTTTTGGTGGAATTCTGTATTCTTTTAAGAAAAGGTATTTTCTTTCACCCTCACTTACCGGCAGGGGTTTAGCAACCCCAATGCGCACGGGTCCATATTCAGTAGACTTGAGCACATGCACGGCATAATCCAGACTGGAGCCCTCTAGGTCAGTTTCATTAACAAACATTAGTCGATCGCCAGGTAGCAAGCGGCCATCTTGATCTGCTACGCCACCAGGAACTAGGGAACGGATTATTAACACTGTTTTGGAGGCGTCCTCTGGATCCTAAAGTCATACAGAAAGTTCAAAAGGAATGTTTCGTTTGAGATAATCATGAGCAATTTGAGATTAATGACAAAATAAGAGACAAATGCAGGTAAATGGTGCAATAACAAGAATTGCTTTTTAAAATAAAAGCAGGTGAGTCAATTTTTCTAACAGATAACTTTTTGTAGGATAAAAGAGTGCTAGAAAATGTACATATTAGAATTAAGACATAAAAGAAAAAAAAATTATCGTATCCTACAAAATAAAAGAGAGCACATCTCCATTATATCCGCTGACCTGGTAGTCCAGGATACTGAAGCCGAGTCCCGACTCGCCTTTTTCCAGCTCGACGACTTGGGCTTCTCTCTCCCACATAGCCAGAGGAGGTGACATCGGGGGCACACCCCGCTTTGTAATGTCTTCAGCTGTAGGACAGGGAATGACACAGCCGTGATCCAGCTGAGACAAAGAGAAGTGAGAGAGAGAGAACAATTTAGACAGCAAAAGAGATATGTGCAAATGTATTAAACAAAAGTCAAAGACATTTTAAAAGAATGCTTTAAAAAAGGAACCAAAGGATGATATTTTATCAGATTGCCCTCTCACCTTTTCATTGAACTCAGCCAGTAGCTCTTTGAGACTGAGGCAGACTTCATCATTTCCTTCTTCATCACTGTCATGCAGTGAAGGGGGGACAATGCGGGAGCACACCAGGTATACTTGCACTGGCAGTTCTTTTAAAATACTGACCACTTCTTTATGTGTCTGTCCAATGAGGGGGATTCCATTTACCTAGAAGACGAAAAAAATACTGTTTTTTTTTTTTTTTTTATCCATTTGTTCTTCAACTCCATTAGTCAATACTTCGTCAATATGTTTGGTCAACCCTCCAACCTGTGAGAAGTCTAAATAGAACTCAGTATAGCTTTTTCTTCTAAACTTTTTCATTATCATTTTCCATAAGGACCAAATGTTTGTAGTGCAGTAAAAATACTGTAGTTTTGTGGTGACAGATTTTTTTTTCCAACCGTACAATTCCTCCGCTTGGGCCTATTGTCTGCTATTCTGATCACTACCTTTTAAGGCAAATAAATAATAAATATAATTCTAATAAATAATTGAACTTTATTGATCTCACACTGAAGAAATTTAACTCTGCATTTAACTCATCCCCTTGAGGAGCTGTGTGCTGCCATCGTGCGGTGCCCCGGGAGCAATGAGGGGTTTTCGCTCAGGAACCAAGAGTGGAGGCTGTGGGGATCAAACTTAACCTGACTCCGCCAGATGGATTTGCTCCGCATATCCATCTGGAAACCTTCCGTTGCAGTAATTTTGGGAAGGGGCGAAAATACTGGTTAGCTGATTGGCCTATGTTGGTGATAGACGGGCCAAATAAACCAATTGATCAACGAAGCATATGACGTACTAACAGACCGACGAAGGAAACACAACCACAGGCCAGGATACTCTTGCCGAAACCAGTTGGGAGAAGAGCAAAAACATATTTTCCTCTGAGAAAAGCCTCCAGAGCAGTCTTCTTTCAGTGAAGAAATACTCTGTAATTTCGATAAAACTTGCTCGATAGCCACGCTAACGCTAGTTTCATCGTCTGAAGCCGCCATGTTCTTTAGACTGACTGTCGCTTTTCTTGTTGCGTCACACCTCAACCCGCCTCAATGCCAACGCTGATTGGACGTTCGTTTGGTGAACGGCTCCAAATTTGGAGAGTCTCCAGACTGATTAGCGAGTGAAAGCTCGCGAGATCAGGATGGTCTCACGAGACTAGATCAAACTGGGTACTTGCAACCTTCTCAGAGCACATGCACACTGGTCTAACCCACAAGGCCAATACTCCCTAGGTTTGCAGCTGTGCTAGTTTTTCCAACTTCTCACTCTGTTCTAATCTTGCTTTTAAACTTCTTGACAACTTTCTCCCTGATATGTCTGCTGTAATGTGTCTCTTCACAAAATTGCTGGATTTATATTTAGTTAAAATTAAATACCAGTTGATGCTCATAATTAGAAAAAAATCAGAGTGTTGTCTTTTCTTTTTTGTTTTCTTTCCAATTATCTTGATGTTCTCTCATTTTTGTTGTTTTTCTTATATTTGTTGATAGTTTTGTACTCTGTTTCATTGTCCAACCAATTCCCTGTGTAGGAGTCATTCTCCAAAATATCTTTATTTGACCATTGCTTTCTTGTTTTCCTCCTCTTTGGCTCCTTATTACCAATCAACTACATGCCCCTACTTTAGCAATCACTAACACAGCTTAAATACTGAACATTTCCATTGGCCATCTGCTCTGGGTAGTTCTCACTGTGATGCTTTAAGCCCTGCTCTCTGATCCAGTGCTTGCTGTTGTGTTTCATTTTCTCTTAATTCATTAAATAACAGTTTTATAACGACCTGGCACAACTCATGTTTGCATTTGTGTAATCAAAAACCAAATTTTTTTATCTTTGAGTTTGTGGTATTACAAAGGTTCATGTGAATGACTACATCGATAGACTGCTTCATTTTTTTTATTCTCTGAAACTTTTGTTTTGCCTATATAAAATGGATAATGAATAAGCAGGGGAACTGAGACTTAAACAGATGACGATGTCTGAATTACCTCCAGTATCTCATCCCCAGTAAAGATTTTGCCACTTTGGCCAACTGGTCCCTCAGGTAAGATGGAGCACAGGTAATGATGTCCTACCCGAGCCTCCAAACTGATACCTAGACCACTTGTCTCACTGAACCTCTCCAGCTGACAGACCTACAAAGAGAAAAAAAGGAAGACATAAATGTCAGGAAACAGAAGCGTTGAAAGATGGGCTGAGATGTAAAGGGTCGTTTTAGCTTAGTGTGTAAGCAGTTAGAAACAGGAAGTAAATCAGTTTTTAAAGCCCAGAGCAGTAAAGATTTCTTTTCAAAAAGAAGACTTACTATCACTTCATATTGGTGTCCAACTGCATGCTGCCACCTCTTCCTCAGGTTTTCCTCTTCTTCTGGAGCCAGTTTCACACCTTTAAAATGTGCACACACAAAAGCACATCCTCCATATTTCACATACACAGGAATCCATAAAGTCTCCCTTATATACACACGTTGTTTAAAGGCTCACACGGACCAATCAATAAAAAAACGGGGTCCTATATGAAAAATCACCTTGGTGCTATTATAGAGAAGACAACATAATTCTCCTTGAGGCAAAGAAGAGTGTCGATATATCCTCCTTGCACAGGCATACACACTCTCACAAAAGGGTATTTATATTCACGTTCAGCATTTTGTGATTTCCTGACAAAGTTTTGCTTTCTGATTCATCTATTAGAGCCTAACAGCAATCATTGCCTATTTGTCTGCAGCCTCTAATCAGGCCCTAAAATTTCTTCTGTCTAAATAAAGTAATATATGCAGGCGGGGTGAGAGACAAATCATCTGGAATGAGCTGAATGAGCTGGATAAACACATGATTGCACAGAACTATAAATAGAGTCCCATCAAAGAGCATGGTTCGTGGCGCATTGCTGTTTTGTGATCCACAGCAGATCAGTAGACCGAGTCCTATGAAGTAGGTTCTGCACACTGTGCCGTGCGGAAAACGGAAGCTTACCCTCTCTAGGATCGTGTTGGGGTCGTCTGCTGGCATATGCTGCTCGCCGGGAGATTTCACGCAAAGACCTGATTCCTGGGAGATGGAAGAACCGTTTTAGCACACAAGGACGGATCAGCTCAGTGTTACACACTGTCATGCCTGTATCAGAAAATATCTATTTTTTTTTCCTTCTTTTCATGCACAGAGTACAAAAGGTCATAATTTGCTCAAAGAAGCACCAAAATTAGACTTCAGTCTGAGTCTAAACTGATACCAGAAAACCTCAATCAAAGTATCCCTCAGCAGGGGAAGCTGCACAGGTTTATATCTGTAAAAGCCTCCACATTCTCATTTGCTCGGGAATAGATACACTGTCTGTTTTTATCAGTGCAGAGCACCTGTCTCTTGAATCTTGCCGAGTCCTGATTTGTAAGGGCTGCCTTCATGGAAGCTGTGGAAGTGTCGGAGGGGTTGCAGAGGAGGAACGGAGGGAAGGATTGGACCAGGGCGGATGGCCTTTCTCAGCAGCTTCAGTCTGACCACAGGACCGGTCTTTTTAAGCACCTCCAGGGCACGCTGTTCACTGCAGCCATGAAGGTTCACACCATCCACCTACGACATGAGACGACATTCAAATTGAACGTAAAGTTATAAGAAGATACGTATGTTAACTGGATATATGTTAATTATCAGCATTATTAAATGTCCACTCATGCTTTAATATGTACACTCTGACATTTTGGTAAATCAGCAATACTAATTAGCATTAATATAACACAGACAGTAATTTTTTTGATCTGTGTATTTTTTGGTTTAACTTTCAGCAGAGTTTTGGTTCTCACAAAAATTTTTCTAAATTTCTCTTCAACATGTTAACAGATATTTATCTACATAGTGGGGAAACGATTGTAAAAACTGAAGCTGTTTGTTGTCTAATCAACTCCCCTTGTAAAAAATGTGCAAAATTTATGAAAAATCCTTTTCAAATAACTGAAATAAGCTACAGGGCTTGGTTGAACGTAGAAATCAGAGCTTTGTTTTTCCAGTTTACTGTAAAACAAACTAAATAAAACATTTTTTTTTTTTTTTAGAAAACATACAGAAAGGAGGATGTCTCCAACACGTATTTGTCCATCTTGATCTGCAGAACTGCCTTTTACAATGCTCTTCACCATCACACCGGTACTGGGGACTGAAAAAAAAAAAAAAGTTAAATTCAAGGGTGACTTTTGCTTTCTTTTATTGTCTGCAGGCCATTTTGAAATTCTGATATGCCTCAGCTAAAATACCTGTGTTCAGGTCTCCTACATAACTTGAGACAGAGAAGCCAAGGCCCCGGCTATTTTTAGTAAACTGGACACTGAACTCTTTCTCCTTATTGGATTCATTGGGCTGGAAATAGGTGAAAAAATAATGGGAAAATAAAACAAAAAACATTTAATACTTTGGCTAGAAATATCACTAAAAAACACATAGAAAATCGCAGAAAGACACAAACCTTGTCATCTGAGCTGTCCTGGTTCAGAGCAGGGGAGGAGAGGTAATTGGGTTTGGTAACATCCCTTGCAATAAGGAGTTTCACCCTGTTGCCAGCATTTCGCAGCACCTGGACCAGGTAATGGTTTGTGAATAAGTTAAAATGAATATGTTGGTTAGCATGCTAATAAAAAAAAGGAAGAAAGATTTTTCTGTATTTGCAGCAGTACTGTTATTTCAAACGGAAATGAAGATGAGTTCAAACTTGCTGCAAGATGCTTTCTAGTCCTTAGTTTTTCACCTTATAGATAAGGACTTTAAATATAGACATTTGGTTAGGTGGAAATAAAGAACTGCAGAACCTTGCAAGGTCTTCATATGCCTCAATCAGTTAATGACATTTTGTTATATCACAACCTCCTCAATATATTTTAGATAGAATAGAATTTTATCTGAAAGCAACAAACAATGCTTGTAGAGTTATGTTGGTTCCTTTCTCCAGCTGTCATTGGGCAAGAGGTGGGGTAAAACCAGGACAGGTAGTCAGTGCAACATAGGTTAAGCCTCCTGCAGTAGGATAAATTAACCTAACACCAAGGTTGTTTTGAGTCTGGAAAGAAGTCAGAGTGACTTAAGAGAACCTAAGCTTCATGCAGACAGTACCTAGCCAATACATTTGAACCCAGGAGCCCCTTGCTGCAAGGGTAAAATTCACTACTGTGCTGCCTGCTGAAACTTTTCACTGCAATCAAAGCAGTGAGTCTCAGGTTATCTCTCTTAGCTTTGCATGAGACTTAAACAGAGATTTAAACACAATATATTCCCCAAATTAAACTTTGTAAAACACCTAAGCCTTGAAAATATGGAGAGTTTCTATTTACAGCAGTTGCCTAATCTAGTATTGACACAAACTCTTTGTTGGATTTGAATGATTTCAACAAATGAATATTGTTTAACATAAACAATTTGCCTGTAGCTCTGGCTGTATTTCTACGACCATTATAGTCCTGGCTGCCCCTCCCTAGACGCAGAACACACGCTGTGCATAGAGCTGCAACTTCCAACAAGGGTCACATTTTTCACGTGTGCAATGAATGTGCATATACACTACACTATGAAGCAGAAGAGAGAAAAGAGACCACCTGTAATCTGCCCGCGCAATGATTGTCAGCACTCCACATGTGACCAATCAAATGCTGGGCGCACATGTATGCATGCTATCTCTTGATGAACTACACATGATGAAATATTACAGTAGCAGCCATTCAAAATGGCACTTTCCAGCAGAATAAAAGCAAACTTCCAGCCACTGGAGTGACCGCCCTCCTTCTCCTGGGGGTGCATGTTTTTTTACTCTGACTCCACCTTTTCACTGAATTACAGGTTGACCAGGAGAAGATGCTTCTCTTTAGATCTTAATGTCCACAAATCCTGACAGAAGGAATATTTTAGTACAAAGATTGAAGTTTAAAAAAGGAATCTCAAAGGACCAGCCAAGGAAAGTGGGGAATGGCTACTACTCTAAAATGTCATCCAATTGACATCATAAATCTGGCCCAAGCAAGAGACAAAATAAAGACAAAACACGAGGAATCTCATGCTTCCCTTGAAGGTTGGTGTGTCGTTGCATTAAAACTTTGTGTCACCAACACCCAAGTTGCCACTCATTAGAATGTGGTCAATGTAGATTTCTAGTTTTTAAACAGACCATCTGTTACCACATGTTGCCTATGTTCAATGAGCACTTAGGGCGCCTTTCAACAGGAAATCCTATGTCTTTGTTAATAAAATGGCTTTATTCTAGTCACCACATAATGGCAACACATTCTCCCAAACGATCAATGGATTTTTTTAAGCTGCTCTGAAGTTACCATGACCGTCTTTGCTGCTTAAAGACTTGTCACCTTTGTTTCACAGTTAGATTATGTCTTGGTAGGTTTGCAGTTGTCTTGTGCCATACCCTTTACTGCTGCTTGATGGGAAAAAAGGGGTTTAAGGGTTTGTTTTTAAAACCTAATCTTCTATATTGCTGCCTGCTGTGTTTCTTGATTCTCATGTTTTTTTCTCACTATTATTCTCTAACAAACCTTTTGGGCCTTTGCAAAAAAACTGTATATGTCTGACATTAATTTCTACACATGTGGACTGCACTGACTAATTACGAGGCATCTGGAGACAAGTAGCAAGTAGAGACTTAATTCATGCCAATGGTCGAAATTATGATGGGGGGGCAAGTATTTTTTAGCATAACTAAATTCAGCTTGATTGGCTATCCAATCACAGACCCCATTCACTGGTGCATCAGTTGTTGGTAAAGTGAGCTTCTCAGGAGTAACAGCCGTGACAACCAATCACACAAGAAAAGAAGGTGGGCCACTCAGGTTTTTGTGGGTGGTCTTAATTTAGAAAGACGGGCTTCAGTTTGAGCTGTGGTTTTCTGCTTGGTCCTATTGTTCGATGATTGTCTGTGTACTGTAGCATAATATTGTTTTTGGACAGTAAATTGTGCAGGGGAAAAAAACAAACATTTTAAAAAGTGCAGGGGACATGTCCCCCCGTCCCCTCTCAAAATTACTCCACGCTCATGCCCTACCCTCAGTCTATAACATTAAATTACAATAATATGCATAGAAAATTGCTAATACTTTTTGAAGTGATATGGTTACTCTTGCAAGGCACTGTAGATATGATTTATTAGATTTTGGTACCTGTGCGACTTCTTCACTGCTCATGGCTGCTAGGTCTGTATCTCCAATTCGCAGAATTTGATCTCCGCTACGCAATCGACCGTCCTGTAAAAAATAATTTCAACAAACACGATTTTTTACATTCGGTACATACACAAAACAGATTTTTTTACCAGTGCATTTTGTGGTGCGTGACAAAGTAAACTACTTTCTTGTAGTCTTCCCCTTAGGTTAGCCTTACTTACTCCATTCTAGTTGTTTTTAGATTAACGGAATGATTTACCCATCCTGCTGCACCTCCAGGTAAGATTGTCTTGACCATGATTCCTGTGCTTCGTCCTCCTACGATGCCAAAACCAAGTCCTTTCCCGTCATTGGTCAGCTCTATTATCTCAATATGACGCCTCTAACAAAGCGGAGGGGAGGAAACAAACCAAGCGAATGAGAAGGAAAACCTAATAAAACTTTCAGTAGATTTAAAGTAAAACCTCCTATGTAATGTTCACTATACCTCATGTGCAATAGCAGAAAGGTTTCTACCCATCGACATTGTGCGAGAGATACGAGGAGGAGTACAGTACTGAAAACAATGAGTCCCATATGTTAGTGTCAGCTTTATAAGAGCTAATAAAACTATCATCTGATGCAACTACAACCAGGCATTATTTAAATAATCAAAAAAGAAGAGTCAAATATAAAATGTGACATTCCAGATGGTACTGTGGTGAAGGAAGAAATGATTTGGTAGCTTTGAGTTGGAAGGTGTTAAAAAGAAATTGGTCTCTTACAAAAAGAGCGCCTTCCTCCTTTATTATAGGTGTTTTTACATACCTGAGATTCCAAGTGAGAAGAGTCTTCTGGGTAGATATCTGAAAAGGACAGCTCCTGCGAGCCAAGAGAGGAGTTGCTGCCATCCTTGTGAAAAGACCTTCTGTTCTCCACAGCCCAGGTGTATGAGTCACTGTGGCTGAGTGCCTTCAAGCCAACAGGTAAGTCCGAACATGGACCACAGTTTAGGGACACCGACTTGGAAACGCCTTTCCCCTAGTTAGATGACAAGATGTTTGATTTGAATCCAATGAAATATTAGGACAAAAGGAACACATGCAAGAGGAGATTGAATTTATAAGGTCTGTAGTGTGGATAAGAAAGAGATGAAAAGAAACTGAATGGATTAAGAAAGGAGAACTGTGTGAGGTAAAAACTAAAAGATGTAGGAGGGAACAGAAAAAGGCCTTATGAGTGCTAAAGAATGCAATAATATACAAAATGACAAGAAAAGAAAAAGATTAGTGGGAACACAAGTGAGCCTATGACTAATTTTCACTTCTGTTTAATTTTTCTTTTTGTTCTTAAGATTTTCAGCTACAAAGTTGAAAGAGCAAGACAGTAAAGGCTTATCTCTGATATGAATAACACTGTTTAAACTGCTTGTCAGAATCTGTGGTTTGTTGTCAAGTTGAGCCCCCCTGCTTTTCTTTTCTTTTCTTTTAAAATTTCTCATACACATAATGTTTAAGTGGCTTTTTGTTTTTTTTGTTTTTTTTTTTGTTTATGAACTACCATGTTAATTTGACCTATTTCAATACTTATAGAAAAATATGTGCAGGAAGATACATGTTTTTTGAGTTTGCACTCGGAACGTTAGTAATGCTTGCGCCTTATTTACCACGGTTAACAGATTAACAAACCTCCTGTTACTGCAGCATCTGAACGCCACTCTACCAGGGAGTTCAGATGCTAACTTCTTAAATGGACTGTACAGTACATCCCTACCAAGTGTGGTACAAAATGTATCTCCAACTAGAAATATATTTTTGTCAAAATTTCCCATTTCATCAAAAATACAAAAAAAAACACCCAAGTGCTTCTTCCTGCTGTCTTTACTTTTTACAAGCAGCTTTGTTAATATTTGAGCTCTGTCTATCATAACATCTGATTTAACTCAGCAATAGTTATGTCTTTTTTGTAAGCTGTTTTTCCCCCAGGCTGTAAAATTAACAAATAGCAAATAGGTGAACAAATCTTGAAAAAGAGTAACTTAGACGAGCTGCTACCGCAGAACTACAGTTGAATCTAAAGCTGCAGGACACCACACCTCAAGGACCATAATTTTGTAACACTGCTCTACAGACTTTTTGCCACTGAATCACCCAAACTTATCAGGTTTTATGAGTAAAATCTAATCTGTAATACCAGGACCAGAAACAAACATGGAGAAGCAGCTTTTAGTTCTTAAACCCTACTGTTCTACAATAAACTACTAGAAAATTGTAGAGTGCAGAAGCAGTCAGTGCTGTAAATCCATATTAGAAATTTATTTGCTGGGAGTGGCAATTGAATGTGCCTCTAAACACTGTCAGTTAGGTTTGGATCTCCTTATTTCCTTTCTTTTGTTAGTAGTCATTTACTTTTATTTTTATAATCCTATCATTTTAATTATAAATGTTTGTTCTTTTAAATTATCTTTATGCCAGTGTAATGTTATTTTCCTATAATGCTTCTTTTTTTTTTACTTCATGTACAGTGCTTTAATTTGTCTTGCAGCTGAAATGTGCTATATAAATAAACTTTTTGGCCTGTCCTTCTATTATTTGGAAAGGTGTGTGCTTGAAGGCAAAGCTAAGTTCCAAATACTAAAGACACCATGGCTGTTTTGGTCTAATGTTCTTCCCTTAGACAACACCTTGAAATATTTAGAGCAAGAGTGCATTTGCACGACATAGAGCTACTGATAGTGTACATGTTTTGGACCTTCCCTAATCAACTGAGTGTGTTTTCGGAAAAAAATATTTAAGTTGAGGTGAATGCAGACTGATAGATGGACACACCTGCAAACCAAAGAGTTACACTGAAAACTACTTCTTCAATGGCATCATTATTGTAGATCTTACATTTGTAGGAACACTGCATCAAACCCCCCACACAACACAGAAATCCATCCATTATTCCATTTTCTGACACGCTTTATCCCGAGTGGGGTCACGAGGGGTGCTGGTGCCTATATCCAGCTGTCTACAGGCGAGAGGCAGGGTACACCCTGGACAGGTCGCCAGTCCATCACAGAGCAACACAGAGACAAACAACCTCACACACTCACACCTAAGGAGAATTTAGAGAGGCCAATTAAACTAACAGTCATGTTTTTGGACTGTGGGAGGAAGCCAGAGTACCCAGAGAGAACCCATGCATGCTAAGGGAGAACATGCAAACTCCATGCAGAAAGACTCCAGGCCAGGAATCAAACCCGCAACCTTGTTGCTGCAAGGCAGCAGTGCTACCCACTGTTCCACTGAGCAGCCCTAACACAGAAATCTTGATATATAAATTGAAATCATTCATCTAATCACACATATATATGAATATAACCAAATAAATACTGTCCAAGAAATCAATCCTTATCAGCACACAGATTTATAGTATGGACTTCTCAAGCTTAAGTGCCAGTACTCTTTGGTAACTCCCCCATTAATTGTCAATAAATTTAAGACATTGCAGCTGCAGCATTCTCTACTTTTAATGTACCTGCTATGGTGTTATCAAATAAGATGGTGGTAGTTAAGGGGAGCTATCTCTCTGAGCCATTAAATAAGCATATGCATAAGTGAGATAAACTTGTAGAATTCTTCACACAGCATAATTTGGTTAAAGGTAAAGTGTTGGTATTGTTAATAAAAGGAAACTGCAGCTAAGTGTTGTTATTCAGCTTAGGCTGAAATTTATTCTGAAAGCCAGCTCCACTGTCAAGCAGTGTCTTTAGAGCAGATCAGAAAATATCAGACACATGCCATGCATCAGACTATTTGTTTACCTGCAACAGAAGATGGATAAGTTTTAAGTAGCATTTTTCCACATTCAGTAAACATTTTGACATGCATATTCTAAGTGTATTTCACACCCTGCACTCTAACACTGTGACACTGCAGTCAAAAAGATTTTGAAAAAAATAGGTGATATTTGCTCCTGCTATACACTATTTCATCAGTACAAATCCGAGACTTTATTGTGCTCCACTGCCATGTTGCTTAGAAAGGAAATAAGCTAAATAGCTTCAGGCTCCTGCAAGATTGCTAATTTAATGACTCTTGTGTGTGAAGGCTATTAGGTATCTTATTTGGGAAACACCTCATCAAGCAGTTACCAAGCTATGGTAGTTAACACTAACGGGTGAGCTAAATGTCTAAATGGTGTCATAAATGTCAAAAAGATTAGATTTAAGAAAGGGTTTGTGAGCCCTCCAGTATCAGCAGGATTGTTGCACAGCTTATTTATGAAATTGTTCTGAGCATGCAGTGTACAATATTAAAATACCCATATGTTGCAATTAACAATATGAAAACCTTTCTCACTTTTCAGTTTATTTAATCACCTCCTCTGCAGGCTTAGTGGGCTCTCCAGATTATAAACTTCTAAACTAAGAATGATGATGTGTTTTGACACAAGTTCTGCAAAAAGATTTATGTTAATTTGTTTTCTGCAAGGCCCTTTTATATACAGACAAAATATTTACATTGGCAACTTAAAGATTTCTTCTTTTTACTTTTTGTCCTACATAAATGCTTTATATTTGATCAACCTAATCTTAATATTGGACAAGGTAACCTGAATTAAGGCAGAAGGTAATTTATAAATACAATTTGTTATGTATCAAGAGAAAAAAAAGCAGAATGTCCAAAACAACCTAACACTATTGCACCCTCAGCCCAAAACATGGTTGTGCCACACTTGTACCTGTAGGGGCTATTAAAATATTTAACTGGGAAAAAGATGTTTACACCGCTGTTGACGATCTTTAGCCAACTCCTCTTTGCAGAATAGTCTTAGTTTAGCAATAGTGGATTATTTTTTTCTTTATCCTGCTACACCCCCTCATTTGAATTAAGGTTGGACATCGACTACAACAGTCCAGATTCTTTGAGATGTATTTGCACTATTCAAAGGTGACTTGTTTGAGAGCCCCTGATCAGCATCCTGTTCATTAGGAGCTTTAACCTGTCATTCATTCAGTTGAGGCCTTTAATATGTTCCGCCTTGTACACTTCTGGAATTTAAGGTATCTAGAATGTCTATATGCATTTAATGTTAAATATTTCAATTATTTGAAGAAAAAGTGTTTAACACAGCTACAGTGGTGAGTGTTATAGACCTTATAAATAAGTTTAAAATGGGCCAAAATGGATTCAGCAAATCAGGCCAATGCACAGACTGGTGCACAGACCAATGTTTTAAACTCTTCCTGTTTCAAAACAGAGAAAACTTCACAACACAATTCTGTCCCTTCCCCACCTGTTGCGTTGCACAGAGATTCACTGTCCAACACCAAAACAAAGACTGACTTAGCTTTTTAAAAAATGTTTAAGTTAGGCAAAACACACTAAAAGGTACGCTGTGTAATCTGAATAATTACCCCCTATCCTTTTAGAGCAGTGCAAGCTAAGGTTGGCATGTCTGTTAAGTCAAGTGCAGGGTAATGCCCGCAGCCTAACCAGGGCTTTCTCTTTGTGACTTGCTTCGTGTTCATACTAGTGTTGCGCCAATGCCATTTTTTGGCCCTGATACGATACCTGGCTGTGCAGTATCGGCCGATACGATACCATCTGTTTGAAAATGATGTGTGTATGTGTGTGTATAAAGAACTGCATACTACTTGGATGTAAAATAATTGCCATCATGGCTTTGTCAAGCTGCTGCCTACCTTTGTGAAGCAGGAAAAAGACTAATAAACAGTGAATCCAATACCTTTCTATTGCCTCCCAGGAATAGTTGGCCATAGTTGAATAAACTTTTTGCCCTCAAAATGGTATTGGTGCTATATTTGTTGGTACTCGTGGATTCCACCATTTTAGTGCTGTATCATTGCCCCACCCAATATGGATGGATGGATGGATGGATGGATGGATGGATGGATGGATGGATGGATGGATGGATGGATGGATGGATGGATGGATGGATG
>NW_015150475.1:236892-239744 GCF_000732505.1 Cyprinodon variegatus
GGATGGATGGATGGATGGATGGATGGATGGATGGATGGATGGATGGATGGATGGATGGATGGATGGAATTTTATGTAGGGTGAGGAGTGGTTATCACTCTTAAGAAAAAGTGCTCCAATGTAATTCAATGGCTTCAATAGGTAACAAGTAATTGTATTAAGTTTCCCCAACTTATGTTAAGTTGTTAATGTATAAATGAAATGTATTAAGTAAGATCAAATTGATTCAATTACTTGTTACCAATTAAATCAATCAATTTAAGTTGGAGCTGCCTTTTCTTTTTTCTTTGCCTTTTCTTTCTTTTTCAAGAACTACTGATTAAAACACTTGACAACTGGGCATTTAGGGGCTCGTTATGCAAACACAGAAAACAATAGTATAGCTGCAATATAGTTGTACTTTTTTAACAATATTTATAATTTTAATGTATTTACTGTAAATAAACAATCATTGTTTACCGTCTGTATTTTGAAACCAGGGTATTATGACTTAACTTTACCATGCCATAAGAATCTGTAACTGACCTATGCCTATTTAAGACAATAGGAAAAATGTGTCCCTCAGTAGAATTCAGATCAGTACATTTACATAGCCTTTGAGGCTCTAGCTTCCCTGCTGTCATAAGTAAGATTAGACTGACAAATCCAATCAATTGATGAATATTCTTTAGATCGAAATAAAAAAAAACCTACCTAAAAATAAAATGTTTACTAATATACTTTTTTAAGTGATGTGGGGAGTGTGTTTCTTACAAAATGTTTTTTAAATTTGTCATTTTTGAATTATGTACGTTTACAGAATATTTCCATTTCTATATTCTTTAAGTATCGCGTATATGAAAAGTGTAACCTAAAGTTTTAACATTAACAAACAACATAAAGGTTGAAAATGTTCAGCAGGAGAACTTTGGAGACACAATGGAAACCAAAAAGCATAGGGCAGCTGACTTAGCAAATACAGATGGTGATTTTATTCTATATCATGCTTTAGTGACACCTGCAAAACACACATGACACATTAGGTAATAGCTTATGACAGTAATACAGACACTTTCTGCCAATTTGTGATCATGACAAGCACCATCGATCCCTCCCACACTCTAACACAGCTTTAGGGGTAAAGCTTAGGTAAGCTGATTACTCATCTAGTTTGCTTCCTGAATTCAGTATTTTATCTACCTCTTTCCCCTACTGTACCATTTAATATAAAACAAAAACCCACACACTGAGGCTTGTGCTATACCTTCACTGAGGGCTTTGGCTCAGTTTTCTGCAAACTGAGTATGTGCAGGAAGAGAGGGCTTTGCAGGACAGTCTTCAGCACAGACAGTTTCTCCTGAGTGGGAGCCTCCCCTCGCTCCTTCAGTTTGGCTTGCAATCTTTCAACAGCTTCCAAAGCACACTGAGCATCTGAAACAAAAATTGATTTTCAAGGCCAGGATTAGAGAGTCTAGTTTCACCAGGTTACAAAACAACAGCAAGACAACTTTAAGAGTAAGAACATAGTTATCATTAACCTCACGAATCTAAATGATCATTCAGAAACACCAGGAAATAGCTTTAAGTTTTTCTGTTTCTTAATTAGTTAAATTGAATCTAAACGAGTTCTGCAGTGCAATAATCCAAGTCAATTACTGTGTAGCCTTTCCTTAGCTCTCTATTGAGCAGGTATTTTTATATGTAAAGGAAACATATTCCAGGACATTGCAACTTTTTTAATGCTTTTTTTGCACTTTATACAATCCTTTTATATTGTCTGTTGAATTTTGATCTTTAATGGCATCTTGCTTTAACTCTTTGTACTCTATATAGGCTACTGGAACCAGAATTTCCCTTAAGGAGTAATCCCAAGGGATAAATAAAGTTAAGACTAAGTCTCTGAGACTAAATGAGTTATATTAAGATACATTTACCTTATCTTTTAGTTAGGATGTCATTATAATTCAGATTATGAAAAATGAGTTTATATTAGGATACCAGTAGTTCATAAAAGACATCTTCTTTTTAAATGAGATTTTCTTGTAAAAGTGTTATTTGTCACTGCAAAGCTCTTTTGGTATAGTATCTATCTCAGATTAAAGTTTGGACTTTAACTTCCCTGTGGCAAAACATTTTCTTCCCTCTTTATATCTACTATCTTGTTTATGAGTGGCATGACAAAACATCAGCTCTGCTCCAGCTCTCAGACAGATGAAGTGCTATATGTATGACCCTTGACAACAAGTCTCTGGTTTCCCAAAGACTTGTTGGCTTCATTGAAATCAGCATCTGACATGGAGCTGCTGAGATATGAATTATATAAATCATCCATTTACAGAGATTTTGAATTTTGTTACACTGTAAAATAAAAATGGTCTCATACTTGTGCATCTGGGTGGAGTTGGGCTGGAAGCAGCTGATTGGTACACCTTGGACAGGTCACCAGTCCATCATTAATAACACAGAACATGTCAACATGTTTACCCTTACGTAGACTAAAAGGTATAACGGAGGATTTTTGTGAAATGTTGAAAAGACCTGCCCTCTCAACGTTTAAAAAAAATGCACATGCAGTGAGAGCGTGCACAAGCCCATTTCTCCTCGTGAACGCTGTGTTTAAAAGTTGCTGTTTGCATTGCTCATACAGGCTTATTTTCCAAAAGGAGATGTGCTGTTTCTCCACTATGTGAGATTCTTCACCAGAAGTGAAAATAGGGACGAGCACGTAGGATGGCCTGACAATTAGGAGGACTTATTTTGATTATCCATCCGGACAAAGAACATCCTCCACTATACCTTTAAGGAAAATTTATATACACCATGTTTTTGGACCGAGCACTCAAAGAGAACCCATGGGTACATAGAGAAAATATA
>NW_015150475.1:242401-250900 GCF_000732505.1 Cyprinodon variegatus
TGAGTAACTCAAAGCTCTTGGAATGATGATGTCCTAATTAGATAACTGTGTAACTCTGATCCATCTCTTTTAGCCTGTATGTGATTTACAACATGGAAATGGCTTCCTTCTGAAAAAGGCTATTTGTTGTGATGATGGGCAGCAAGTACAAAAACAAAGAACTGACAGCCATTTGTTTAGACTGTGACTGTAGAAGAAGCCCAGATCATCAACTCACCTAGTTCAAAAAAGTTTTTCATCGATCATAATGTGCTGTTTTCTTTTGTAATTCAAATAAAAATGTCTTATTTCTATTGGATACGTGGATAGTTTAAAATAATTGCACTGGAAGCATAATTTCCAATTACCAACTCATGCCAAAAGATGTATAATCTGTGCAGGTGTCGGTTCATCTATATTTCCAGCCTTTACAGTCTCATGTCTATTTGCTGAACTCTTATTTTAAAAGTCTCAGATCAACTTTTTTTAACACAACAAGCCAAACATTTGGAAGCGGCTACAGTCTCTGCTCTCAATGCCTCTCTTCAAACAGTACATAGATGTTTTGGCTTTTAGTATAAACTAGTATAAACCATCAGTATTAACTAGTATAAACCATCAGAAACATTTTCTAAAGAAATACATATTTTTCTCACATTGCCTTACATTGTATATTGCTATTACGATTCAATTACAATTATTGAATTGAAAAAATTTAAATCATTCCAATTTTATGTAGAGTTTGCACATTTTGAAAATGC
Organism: Cyprinodon variegatus; assembly: GCF_000732505.1. Lineage (NCBI taxonomy): Eukaryota > Metazoa > Chordata > Actinopteri > Cyprinodontiformes > Cyprinodontidae > Cyprinodon > Cyprinodon variegatus. The sequence goes on from NW_015150475.1 coordinate 243,142, forward strand.
CATGCATTGTAAAGCCAGATGAGGATAGTTTAAAGAAAGAAAACTCAGCAAGAAGAACGTAAAACACCTTATCATAATATTTGATTAGCATCTAAAGGTGATTCCTGACATAATAATTCAAATAATTTAGTTGTAAATATCAATTAAACTATGATATCTTCTTTGTATAACATTATCAAACATTTACGGCATTGAGTTTTTTTTTTTAAGTTTGGGTAATTTGTTTGGTCTAAAACTAATATTACAGTTTATGTTGAAACTTAGAATTCAAAATTATTTTTTTTATATATATAGAATAATTCTTGCAAGTGTAGTAAAGAGGAGATATCCTCTGTACTACAGTTTTCTGAAATAGAAAATATACTAAAATAAGTCAACTGTTCCAACATATTCTCATTATCAGTGCGTATGAAATCGTACGAAAAGTTATGCACACTATTTCGTACGTTTTGGACGTTTTCCCTCAAAAAAACCACATCAGTGCGCATGCGCTGGCAGACAGAAAAAAAAAGCAGATCCGCGGACGGACGTAAAAATGGGAAAAACAGTGCAATCATCACTTATTCATGTCTCTAACTACATTGCTTGCTGTTTTATATCTTAGGGTTAGGGTCAGGGTTAGGGCTAATTGTAATTTATATTCTATATTCGTGAATGGTGCGTCAGATGTGCATGCACATACGACGAAAAAAACGTCCAAAACGTACGGAATTACGGTGCATAACTTTTCGTACGATTTCACACGCACTCATAATGAGAATAGGTTGACTGTTCATGACTGAGATTAATATCTCAGAAGTAAAGTTGGAATTCGGTTGCATAGTAAGGGTTTTTGAGCTACACACTACTGCACAAAAGATGTATTAAAGAGCTATCAAAGACACTTGGAGGACCTTGTAAAAACTACTTGAAACCTTTACATGTATAAAGCCCAGAAAACTTTTTTTTCCAATTTCCTTCTAAAGTCTCAGTGCAACATAAATCAAACCATGTCCAGTATTTTTCTAGTGTTTTTACTTGCTGCTTAATGCCTGTACACTCTTCTATTTAGTTCAATTCTGATGAAAGTAGCGCATTCTGAATATATTTTGATGTTTCTCAATATACAAATATGTTTAGACTTGAAATATTTTAGAAATAAACCCTACAACTATCTAGACAGTTGAGGACCATGACAGATGCTGTTATAGCATCGCTGATGTCTTTCTTCCCTTCTACTGTTTTATCAAACTGCTGGATAATCCAAAGACAACTGCAGACTGAGTTAATTAAATGAGTTTGGTAAGCCAGACCTGGCTGCCAGTTAGCCTCCTAATTACAAAAGAAACTGCGAGGTTAGTTGTAGCCTTTAATCCCAATAGAATCATTATCCATTGACTTGCTTATTATTTTTTTACATTTCCAAAATATCATTGGTCAATTATTTCTTAAATAATGTTCTAGTTTTCTGTGTTATCTTTTAAATATCTATTCTCTATTTAATATCAAGGCCATCTACTGTTTATGAGAGGTTAATATTTGGTGTTTACTGGAACTATTTCATATCTTTTTGCACGCATGACTCCTTTTTTGACGTCAGCTTTACTCTAGCTTACCACAGAAAATCAGAAAACTTTAAGGTGAACTATAAAAACTGAAAGATAAAATAGAAGCACATTGATTTAAGTAAAGTGGCTTGTGATCATCTGCAGTGAAATGACATCACTGACCCAGCAATGCTCAACTGTGAGTTCCTCTAACCTTTACAATAAGTATAAGGCTAAAGTTTGACCCTTGCAAACTAAAGTAGGAAACACTAGGCTGTCTGCCACGCTGCAGAACAAAAGCAAAAGACTTCCCTTTGCATCAGGTCATGTTGTCCTTGCTCTTTTAGCAGAGTCGGGACTAATGAGCACAAGCCCCAACTCTGCTAATTGTTTGTGGCAGAGGGTTAAAACCCTGTAAAGTCTTCCCTGCAAACTTTTGACAGGAGTGTGAGGCCAGCGCCACCTGCTCATGTAACTACTCCATTCTGACTGGCTAAAGCAGCCATGTCTTATATCCTTATTGTAAACCTCAGGAGTTTAATGCAACACATTTGAGGGGATTCAGATAAATCCCTGCATCTCAAAGGTCACTGAGTATACTCACCAATGATCTCCATTATTGCCTGAGAGAGTTCTTCTGATGTTCCTTCCTCAGGTTGATATCATAGTCTTCTGCCCATCTCCTAAAACACAGAAAGTCAACAAAAATAAAGATGTTTTGAACATTTTTAAAGATTTTGATTGCACATTTAAAATGCTTTACTTCATCTGAGGGACAATTTGTTGAAAGCAATATATATTTTTCTTATAGCTCCTCTCCATTTCCATGCAAATAATTAGTAAGACATAATTATTTGACATCTGTTCATCAGCTTGTATCATTTTCCCTGTATATCCTCTCCCTCCAGGGCCTGTGCCATGTTTGTTTCCAAGCGCCTTGCTTGTCACCTAATGCTCTTTAGCGGGATTTAAATCTGCCCCAAAAGGCTTTATCCGCAGCTGATGATAATTAACTTCGACACATGGCCTCCCGACCCATCTGACTTAGGATGGGGGGGAATTCAAAGCCTAACACAAGTAACATGATTTGATTTAGAAAAACGACGCATGGAAACGAGCTCATCTAATATATAATTAGGATCCAATGATGGACATCGGATGTATAAAGACTGTTTATCTCTCACAGCAGATCTTAGAGTTCCTATTAAAATCATACACTTTATTGCTCTGTAAAAAGAGAGATTATTGGTTTATGCAGCTAACGGGAACATTTCGGCGAACTAATTTCTGTTAATTTGATAGTCAATATGTTTGTGTAAACAAACCCCGCTTAGCTCCATTGCTATGGCAACCACGGACAGGAGAAGCAGCGCAGTCTCACCTCCATCGCAGCGCAAGCAGACGATCAACAGGTCTCTGGGTGAATCTCCTCCACCTTCCTCCCTCAGATGGTACCGATTGACATTTACAGGAAACCGAACGAGTTTTTGCCAATGGGTCAAGTTATAAAAGCGACTCGATAAGCTGCCAAGGTGCCAATGAAAGGAGAGATGAGCATTTTATTTCCCGGAGGCGTTATAGGTTGAGAAGGAGCGTCTCATGCAGTGCGCATGTCCCCCGCTTCTGATCTCTGAGCACAAAGAGCTCTTCCCCCGCGGGTTGATAAGACAGAACAGTCCACCAATCTGTGAAACAACTCAATAGATATACCTTTTTTTTCTACTTTTATTTTTCTTTTGTTGTTTTTTTTTTCTCCATTAACCTAGATAAACTGTGTTACTCACATTCAGCTTCTGTAGCTAAAAATACAACCACAAACACCTGAGGAAAAAAATAATGTAAAAACAAAACAAAACAAACCCACAAAAAAAAAAAAAAAAAAAAAAAACAAGCAAGCAGGCAAATGATTGCTATATTGATCCATGGACTGATATGGGTGCTCTTAAATTGCTTGGGGCCCAGAGCAAAATGCCCCTCTAATAGTTATCTTTACCATTCCAACTAAAATACAGGTATATCAAAATAAATAAGGAAAATAAAATCAAAACCTTAACTAAGTAATCCAAGTTTCTAATAAATTTTATCCAAAAAGCCCCACACCCCATGAAATTAAGAAGATATATATTTTTCACTACCATCTTAAAGTTATTCTATTAGTGTTTATGTGTGATTTAGTGCAGTCTGGTAGGAAATTCCTGAATGGAAACTTTCAGTCTCATCTTTCTATTGATTTCTATGAACAGAAACACTTCTGCAGCATCTGGTTGGAGAGGTGCAGCATCCAATGCTCTTTCTTCAAACAGCGTTTACCACATTATCTGTACCCTAGATGATCGTACTGTATGTCTTTATGATTCCTGTTAATGTTACTGTTCATTAACTCTTCTACTTTTGAAGACTTCTCTTCAGTGTGGCATGCATTGAAAATGTGCTTTTACTCATCTCCTGACTGATACATTGGTACCCTAAACAGTTTTGAATAATCCTAACCTCCCTAAAAAAACAGCTTAAGCTAAAGCTGTTATTAAACTTGAATGTTTGATTTATTGTGTGTCTTTTTTTTTTCAATTGCTTCTTGTTTAGGTCTTTTGGTTGTTTAAATACTTTTTTTTTTATCTCTTGGGAATTATTTCTTAGTCGTCTCTCTTGCTCTTTTAGCATGACCTCTGTGAGATTTTTTCTATAGGTCCTCGATTTAGCTAATTAGTTTTCCTCCCTCAGTTCATCAATCTTTTGTATCAGCTGTTTCTACATTTCACCTAAATGCTCCCACCTGCAGCGTGTGCATTTGTCCACACCTTCATGAGCATGTAAACACCTTGGTTTTCATAACTCACTGCTGGATTCTTCTATTGCTTCCTTCTGAGGCCCTGTTCAGTTACTAGTTTTTACCACTTTCTTTTCTTGTTTTATATTCAAATTTTATTTTTTGAGAAAATACAATTTGGGCTTTTAATTTTTTTTAAGGGATAATTATGATAATCAACTGAAATTGAAAATTTAAGATTTTGATCAGTGTATTGAAACGCTTTACTTTTTCTGATTATATTATTCTTTACTGAGATGCATATGTGATTAATTTAGCAAAGCTCTCTAACTTCTATGCTGTTGATTTAACCTCCCGTGTTTTTCATGCATTTTAATGTAAAACATTACATGAATGAACTAAATCAGATATATTTTGTTAACCCTGATTAAGTCCACATACTTATTGCATGCTCTAAAGCAGAGTCACTAAATTGGAAAGAAAATGTTTTTTTTATAGTTCGCTCATTTGCCCTGTCAGTTTTGTTTAGAGAGACAGCTCTGTAAATTTAGGAAGAGGGCTGCCACTGAAACTGGTTTTGCCACTCTTTCTTTTTTATACCCATTGCCTTGAAGGTGCACATTTACAAAAGATACATAAACAGCAAATCAGCATTGTGTTTTGCAGGAACATGTCTTGGAAATAAGTAGGAAGCTTATAATTTAATAATGCTGTTGGCAAAAGAACTTGGACACACTCGCAACCATTTCCCCTCTACGCTGCTCTCTGGTGGCATTTCAGGGACAGGGAGGGACTAAGCTCTGAGTAAGAGCTGTTCACATGGACGTACAGTCCGGCTGTTAAACAAGAGACTGAAGAACAAGGCACACTGAATTTGAATTGAACCAGGGTTGGGTTATAGAGCATCCTGAAAAGAATAGCCAATAACCTTGGTTATAAACATATAATACCTGGTTAACACAAACAATATTAAGTTATAGTTTGGCTTAAACACGGTCAGATATAAAGAAATAAATAAGTACATCAAGCTCATAATCTGCAGAAAGACTTTTATGGAGGAACAAATAAATTTAGCATTAAAAGGTGTAATCTAATATACACCAAAACATAATTTTACCATTCTAGTTTTTAACTTGGTCTGTGGAAAACGTTCAATGAAGTCTAACCAGGTTATTGTACGAGTTAAAATGGGGATATGCTTAAAAACTAATGAGCTTCTAATTTCACTCTAATCCAAAAACCTGGCTAAATTTTTTTGATTTTGTGTCTGATTAAAATTGTCCGCAAAACATAAAGCCAACATTTAGATATCAGAAACACTAACTATACAGTTTTTAATGTGATGAGTGTAATCACTATACAACACAAATTAACCTAGATACCTGATTTATTTATTTATGTATTTACTAATGTATTCCTTTATTCATTATAGGTCAATTATCACTGAAAGGCTTTAGGTTATTTATAGTCTGGGCTTTTTCATGCTTATGACCTTTTCAGGCAGACCCTTTGTTTATTCAATTAGGTTTGCTTCAACCGTGAACTATAAATTCCTTTTTATTTCCAGAGCAAATCTTAAATGTCTTCTATTCACACCCTTTTCCCCCTTGTAGGTTCTTGCTAATGGTACTAGTTGTAGTCTGTTAACATTTCAGAGAAAGTTTTTATGCAAAGTGGACATATTTCTCTGACACCATTATTAAATACAGTAGGTGAAAGCTGCAACAAGGGACGGCTGCAAAAACTCCTTTTTCAAGGCCTCAAAGTATTTTTTTCATGTATTTTTTTCTTACTGTCTTGACTGGTTGTATGAATTTATTATAATATAACTAGATTGAATGAATATGTAGTTAATTTTGAAGTTAAATTGTTAGTGTGTCTAGCTTTCACATGGGGATCTATCTTATCTGACAGCTTAGGGAAGGTTGGAACAAGTGTCACAACCATCCCCAAGGTACAAAGCTACTATAAATTCAGGAAAGTGGGCACAGAAAGTTTGCACAGTTGGAGGTGATTTTCTTTTCTTTTTTTTTGTACATATGCCACAATTGTTAATCTGACTGGTGATCCAGGTAGATGGTTTCAACACTATTATTGTAATTTGAATGTCTATTAAAACTACTGTATGTGAGGAAGTTTAATAAATATATAGAAGCTATGCGCTCCTAAAAAAAAGTTTTTTTTGTTTTTCCTCTGATCTTTTGAAATTAATATTTAATAAGTTCTATTGTTTTTTTAATGTGGGATTTAAGAACTCATTTAAAAAAATTAAAAATGTCATTGTTCAATTCTCATTTCATATTTCTGTGTGCTCTTTTCAGAAAACCCCAAATTCCATTTAAAGAGGCATTATGGAGTTTTCTTATGATACTGTCACCTGTGGCCAAAACACAGAAGTGCAGCATTCTTCTGCTGGTTCTCGTAGCTTTGTACATACAGAGTGTATACAAAATGAAATTTATTTACATACAGCTTTCTGACTGTGAACGAGCAGCAGCTTAGAAGTAAAAATGACCATTTCCATTTATAAAGTGCAGCAGTGATCAAAAATGTAAAGAGTGTAGGAGAGACATGGACTAAAAGGCCTTGATGTGTAAGATTCAGAGCAGTGCAAAATGCAGTAGTGCAAATTTAATGTTATTAGCGTGATGCAGAGTCTTGTTTTGTGACTTGATTAGTTTCAACAGTCGAGAAAAAGCTGTTAAAGAACTTTCTGGTCCTGCATCTAATGCTGGAAGCCTCTTCCCAGCGGGCAACAGGGAGCACAGTCCATGGTGGGGGTGTGAGGGGTCGCTGATGATGTTACGGGCTCTGGGCATGCAGCGCTGGGATGAAATGTCTTTTATGGAGGGAAGAGGAGCCCAGATGATCGTCTCTGCTGTTTTTACCACTTCTCAAGTTCTTAGAGTCTGAGGTGCTGCAGCCTACTGCTGATATCTCGGCACAAGTCCCCCAGCTGCTCCACTTTCTCTCTGTAGTCCTGGTCGTTGTCGTCTCTGATAAGGCCCACCACCGTGGTGCCGTCTGCAAACTTCCAGATGTAATTGGTGTTGAACCTGTGAGCACAGTCATGTGTCATCACAGGGAACAGCAGGGGGCTCAGGACGCAGCCCCGAGGGGAGCCTGTGCTTAGGGTGATGACATCAGAGGGGTTCTGTCCAACTCGGACTGACTGAGGTCTGTTTGTGAGGAAGTCTAGCAGCCAATTGCAGGGGGGGTGTATTGAAGCCCAGTTGTTCCAGTTTTCCTATCAGATGCTGTGGGATGATGGAGTTGAAAGCTGAACTAATGTCCAGGAACAGCATCCCCATGTGCTTGTTCTTCTCCTCCAAGTGTGCCAGGCTCAGGTGAAGAGCAGAGAAGATGGTGTCCTCAGCTATGGTAAAGGGCTCATAGAATGATTATATAGGTTATTTGGTGCTGGTCCTTAAGGTCTCTGAATAGGGTGCCTAACATTGGTTGGGCT
>NW_015150475.1:251790-289074 GCF_000732505.1 Cyprinodon variegatus
CAATCCCTCACACTAAGCATGCTTGTAGCGACAGTGGAGAGGAAAAACTCCCTTTTAACAGGAAGTAACTTCCAGCAGAACCAGGCTCAGTGTGAGCGGCCATCTGCCTAGGCCGACTGGGGTTCAAGGAGACAGAAGCAGAGATACAAAAAGCAGCTGTAAAAGGTGGCCCCGTCTAGGAAACACACAGCCAGGCAGACGAGCTCTGAGCCAGCTCCCATGTAAGAGGATGAAGAGAGCACTTCCAGCCAGTCACAGTCAGAGAAACAGGACTACACTGGAAAACAGGCCGATCAGACCCTTGTTTCAGTTAAAAAAGTTTAGTAAATCCTGCTTTGCACTGTCCAAGATTTTGAAAGCTGTCTTCTGTAAAATTAACAACTGAGCATCAAACTTTGCAGGGATCTTCTCATAGACAATAAAAATCCATGCCTGTCAAGACTTTGAAAATTTTCCCCTTTCTCCATGCAGCCTGGAACACTGCATTTACGCCTGTGGTTCTGGCTCATTTTCAATAGAGAAACTGCCTGCTTTGTAATTCTTGTAGAAGTAAACCCTACCGTAGAGTAAACAGCTAAACGTTTGTGCCAGTTTTATGGTGGAAGTTTAGAATTTTGAAATTTGCAGAGAAATTAGGCGTCGATTGGGTTTGAACTTCTCTGTATGTCCATTTTACCCACTGAACTATCATTATTCATCTATGACAATGTAAACTCGGTTTTGCATTCTATGACCCCTTTAAGGTAGAGGCCCTCCTCACCCTGATGTGGAACAGCTTTCACTGCTGGAGTGCTGTTTAGTGCGTCAAACCTTCCAAAGAAGTTGTTTAGTCAATTTAGGAAGTCAGCATCAGCTCCACCCACTGGCGGGAGGGTGTGTTGTAGTCTGTGATTGCCCGTATGCATTGCCACATCCTCCTGGTGTTGCTGGTATCGTGGAAGAAATCCTAGATCTTCTGGCTGTGGTTCTGCTAAACTGCTAAGCAATTTATTTAATACTTTTTTTTTTTTTTTTTACCTTACAAGGAACTACCATTGGTGAGTTGAGCTGGATGCCAGTCACTTCTGAATATCCATGAAATGCATCCTGAAAAATAACATTTCTATTGTTTGCTAGGTTGGACCCATTCAATGTGGATGCTCTTGACATCACATCAACAAAACAGCACGGAAACGTACGACCCGACGTACATACAGGACAATAGGCTACATGCTTATTGATGCATCGGCGCTGAACTTCTGAGGTGTCAGTCTGCTCATCAAATGATGTTTTGGTAGTAAAGGGTCAAACAAATTTATTATTTTAAAGATATGTTTTACTAAAAACTTACAAAATGACTCCTTAAGTGGTTAAGTTTTTTAAATGATACAAATCCTCACAAAATTAACGTTATTGAGGCCAAAAAACCCAAAAGTTAATTTATGAAATTGAACAGTTTTATGTTACAACCAGGGATGGAGTCGGTTGCAGCAATTTATTATTTTTTTTATTACTATTCTAAAATAATAATTTTATTACATTTAAATGGTATAGGTAATTAGCAGAAACATGCAAGTTTAATATATACATAAATGGTTGGTTTAGGCCGAATAGTCAGAGTAATTAAGAAAAAATTGTGTTGCAACCGCAGGCTCCCCTCATAATGACCGAAATGTATTTGCCACAGTCATCATCGACTTAAGCTCTCATATGAACTCTCTTGCACTCTAACAATTCGTGCAATGACTTTGGAGATTTCTCACAGACAAAATTTAAAGCTAAAGGCCAGCAACATGGTGTTCCACCATTGCTAATATTCATTGTGTGTTGTACCTCAAAAAGCATTTAAGGATCTAGAAAGAATCTAAAAAATCAGACAACCTCTGACTTGGGGGTCGTTTTGCAGGATCTGAGTGCTGTCAGGTTGATTATAACACAAGTGGGTTAAAAAAGTGAGAAGAAATTTCTGAACCTACTGTACATGCAAAGTGATTTTTCTGGAAAAAATAAAATACAGTGGGGAGTATTGGGCATTGTGCCTGTGCTCTGAGAAGAGAAGGTTGGCCGGTTCGATCGCCACAGCCTCCACTCTGGGTTCCTTAGCAAAACCCTTAACCCCACACTGCTCCCTGGGCGCCACACAATGGCAGCCAACTGCTCCCCAAGGGGATGGTTTAAATGCAGAAGTAAATTTCTCCAATGTGAGTTCAATAAAGTTCAATTATAAAGTTCAATAATTCTTCAGCAAGGAGGAGGATGCTGAACAGAATGCGTTAGCTGGATGGGGCTCAATATACTTAACAAAAAACACAGTTTTACACAAAACACTAGGTTTTAGTTTGTTAAAGAAACAATGAAAGCAAAGCGATTTTAAGGCTTCACTCAAAAATATGGAAACATTTGTGTTAGAAATTAGACAGAATGTAAAACTAAATTAGCAAGAGTTTTGAAAGAGTACAGTCTGCAGTGGCACTCTAAGAATGGATTGGTTGAAAAAAACAACCATTCTAGTTACCGTAGTTGAATCAATTTAGGTTATATTGTTTGGGAACTGACAAAGTGAACGGTTTTTGATCAACCAGTATAATTGATTAACCAAACAACCAATAAAAAAGGTAACTGGTGGTTTATCAATCTGACTGGCTGTAGTCAAGTGTAGTGTGCAACATGGACCTACTGGGGACAGTAAAGTAGGGAGTTTACCCTGCAATCACAGAACGGGTGCTTCAACCTTTGGCTCCAGCTTTAAATGTTGTTGTTACACATTATTTTGGTCAGTGATCTATTTGTATCGGTTTGCCATTTTACCAATATAGTTAACACTACCATATTAAATTGGTTGTTTTAAACAAATTATTGGTTGGACACACACAACTACCAACCAGATTGGTAAAACCCTTTTTTTGTGGCTGTATTGATCAATCTGTTTTTAGGATTTTTGATTTTTCTCGATCATTTAGATTTATAAGAACCAATCTGCTTCAATCAGTCAACAGTCTGTCTCTTCAGTCTAGAGAAGATATCACACCAAACACCCACAGGAGCCACAACAAGGAGGTGTTCTGTAATCTGGAGCTGTTGCTTTCCACCTTCTTTCCCTTCCGAGCCTTTTTTTTTTTTTTTTTAGGCACCCTGAGCGCTTTCCTCACGGCAGGTGGAGCCCTACGTCCAAAGATTTTGGAGCTGGGTCCATTTTCCGTGTTTTCCACCAGACAGTCAAACCCCACTTCATCTCTCCCTCTTTTCTCTCCCTACATCCCCCAGGCAGGAATCATCACCTTCTCTCCAACCCCCCACCCCATCCATCCCCTCCTGCCTGTGAAGCAGCGCTCCTCCTGCCGGGGCTGCGCTCCGATCGGCCGAGCTTTCGCCGCGCTCCTAAATTGGTTTGTCATTTCTGACCCCCTCCCTCCCATCCCTCCTCTCTCTGTTGCTCTCTCTCTCTCTCTGACCACGGTCCTCTGCTCCTCTGCGCCTGTGGACTTCAACTGAAGTCAGTTAAGAACATAAGAGAGAGAGAGAGACGGGGGAGGGAAGAAGGGAGGACCGGGATACAGACAGACGGATAGAGGAGGGGAGAGAGAGAGAGAGGGAGAGGGAGATACGCCTCTGTCCTCCTCCGGCTCTCCACTGGGCTTGTAGTGCATTTGGACGGAGTATAGCCTTTTTTTTCCTGATCGGGATCCTAAGCACGCAGCTATAGCTTTATTCCCATCTCTTCCTGCAGGGAACGCTTGTCCGGGCTCCCTTTATTTGCAGCAAGCCGTAGACCAAACAGCGATCAGCAAGTGAAACAAACCGACTGGGAAGATATATTTGCGTCCTGGTTCCCAGTTAAGAAAAACCATCTCTCCTCAGTGCTGGATGTGTACATATTTGCGCTCAGATCCCTGCTGCTGGTGATCGGGTAAGAATCCGCTTCTTTTTATTACCTCTAAAACGATGCAGATTTTAGAGCGTCTTGGAGAAGCCGCATGTCAGCCTGTGTATATCTGAGCTGAGATGCTCCATGGCAGCGCTGACTTGGATGCCCATGGGAATGTGGCCTGCGATGGGGTTTTTTTGCGCTCCCGGTCGGGAACGTGTTAAACAGCGGCGCTCTGTCCGGCGGAGCGCGGCCGCGTTAAGGGCGTCGCTCCAATGTGACTCGAAGCAATAAACAATGATCCCTCCATTACCTCTCCGGATCCTAATCAATGCGATTGATTGACAGCCCCGGTCGGCGTCGGTTGTGTTCGCCGTTATTATTCTGGTGCGTATCTGCCTCACTGCAGGGCGCAATTACTCACCACATGTACTGGCATGATAGATGGCAAAGCTTCTCTTATTAAGGGCTCTTTTATTTTGCGGCTGTCACTCGAGTATCTATAGATGTGGGAATGCAGGAAGCTTGCAGTGCTCCGGGATGGGACGTGCTCAGGTTTTTTTTTTTGCAGCCGCAGTCCAAATAGAGGAGAAACATCACGGGGCTGTTTGGGGGGAAATGAGCGTCCAAGAGGCCCCGGCGCGCGGCGGCGCACGTCAGTCATGCGGCTTCACGAGTGAAAAGCCATTGATTATATTTACAAGAGGAAGGTGTTGATGACCTTGATGTAAAACTGGAAATTACAAGAGGGTGGCACAGTTCTGCAGAAAAACAAAACAACACACACAAAAAAATGCCATGCTTCAGATTTAATTTTAATAAGATGGAATAGCACATAATGCTTTCCTAATCCAGGTTTAATTCCTCACTAATAAATGACAGGACGACTAATCAGTGGATTGCCAAACAAATAATTGCAGATAACTGCCATTTATCCCACCCCCCCATCAATAGCCAATGTTTGGGAGTCTGCTTGGGTGGCTGAAGACCAGCCTGTTTGAATCACATTACCCTCAGTGTTCCAATGGTTCAAACTACAAATATTATCCAACGGGTTAAACAGATGATACTGCAGCAGTGAAAGAGGCCTCAGAGGAATCTGTTCTGTAAAAAATGAAAGTGGTCACATTTAATGCTACATGCTGACAGCTTTACCCTATTCGTTTTAAGTCATGTGTGCTTGAAGGTGTTTTACAGCTGTAGATAGGCTGGGTGTAAATACATAAAATCCTATCATTACATCTATATCTGTTTATGTACATAGCCTGTATTTTATTTATAGCGTCTGAAGTCAGTGATCAAAAACATTGAATTTATTCACATTTTGACACTTTTCAACCACAATTGTCAGAAATATTTAGCAGTAATTATTTAAAAACAAGTTTATTATATATATATATATATATATATATATATATATATATATATATATATATATATATATATATATATATATATATATATATATATATATATATATATAAATAAAAAAATATAATATTGTACCTTACAGGTATGCTTTTATAAAAATACTGTTACCTCGTTATAAATAAAACTAAGTACAACAAGAAGTCGTCATGAACATTTTTTAGGTCACCTGTGGACTTCAGCACAATAGGGTCGATTTGTTCATTTGAGAGTAGATGGGAAGATCCTATAAGCTATATACAGAGAAATGTTGTAAGAAAAGCTGTTAGAGGTTATACAGGACTTGAGATAGAGCAAAGATTCACCTTCAAGTTGAACAACCTTAAACATACAGACAGAATCATGATGAAATTGTTTAGATTAAAGCATTTCAATGATAGAAAGTCCCAGTCAAAATAATTACTACTGATGATGCGTGCAAGACTTACAAATAAACATCCTCTGAAGCAAATCTGATTGAACTTGAGCTATTTTGCAAAGAAGGATGTCTCTCACTCACTTGCTGTCTAAAATAAACCCCAAAATAAATTCATGTCTAATTAGATAATTGCAGTGGCTGCAAAATACTCACTCAGGGGGGCTATTTGGGCAATGCAATCAATTGAATTGGATTTTATTTAAGGGTTTCAGAGAATATGAAGCTGAAGTCAAACACACATTTTTCTTTGGTATTTGTACCAATTTTGCAGACCATGCATCCTTGTGCTAAGTGCTTTCAATTTGCAACAACGCAACAGTTTATGTAACATCAAAAATGTGAAAAAGTTCAAGGGGTGCATATACTTTTGTAAGACAATGAAATTTCTCCCTTGGATCATTCTTTTAAAATCCTGTCCGTATTCACGTTGTGCATGTGTCTGATTTCTGAACCTATCTCAAACAGATAAAGACAAGGCTTTAATAATTTTTTTTGTGTTATCTTGTCTAAGTGGTTTATTTTTCTGATACGACTCCAATAGCCTCTCAAGAGCTAGACGCAGGGCATTTATCAAACAGACGTGCGCTTGACGGATTGTTAAAGAACAACCAAAGTCGTGGTCTGTAACGACATTGTGTGGCACGGATCTTTCTTAGCCGCTGAAAATGTATGATGTGCAGCGGCGGACGTCGAGCTTTCTGCTTACTGTAGGTCTGTCTGTCCTCACAGAAATTAGGTCACTGCTTTCTTTCTGTTATGGAGGAGACAGCAAAAGATCTATGCTGAGGAAACAAAATGGGTGTATAGCAGTATGGTTGAGCACTTCAGATCATTTTTGCTTCACTTCAAAACCTCTCTCTCTTTTGCATATTACTGTTAATCACATATATATTTGGTTTAGGTTTGAAAGATTCCAAAAACAATATCTACCCCTGACACAGAAGGAGGTAGTTATTGCAACAATGGATCATCTGTTAAACATCATCTGCAAACATCATAACCTCCAGATAATGAAAATAAACCGTGTCAGCCAACATGATTCATCTGAGACAGACAGCATCAGGGAAACGCACAGAAGAATATTAAGACAAGCAGGCAGATAATCAGTTTTGCTACAACTTTAACTGCTTGTTACTTCAGTTAATTTGCATTTTCAAGGGGTTATGAGAGAATTTCATTTCAGCTTTTGTGCTGTTAGTTCAACTTGTGGCTCTGCGGATCCAAAACTAATTAATCAAGAATTATATCTGAGGAAATGCTACCAGATTTGCTGCATTCTGTCAAAAACTGCTTACATTCCAACATTCAGTGCTGTAAAATAATGTTTTCCTTTACTTATAGATTTGTATTTTTTTTACGTTTTCTTATCATCCCTGTTTTACATCATTAAATACATTTTAATTAACCTAGCTTAATGCAATATCATTATTTCATTTATGAACGGGAAAAGCTATTCCAACCTGCCTTTGCTACTCAGTAATCATTGCCATATTTAAGGTCAGTGAGTAGTGTAATCGGACTTAGACTTGACTAAACCTTAATTTTGTTTGAGAAAATATTGTGGTCACATGAATACAGCAAGTGTAAAAATGTTACAAAAACTTTATTCCTATCTGTGTTAAAATATATTTTGTTGAAGTCTAGGGGATCATAGCCGTTTTTTTTTATTGTGACATAGATGTTTGTGTTGGTCAGCAGTGGTTCTCACTGAAAGTCTTATATTAAGCATGTTTTTGCACTTACTTTTTTCCATTCCTGCAGCATAAACATTAAGATTAACTGATACAATGAGGTTTGTGCAACTTGAAGATGTTCTGGGTTGTTTTTTGACTTCTTGGATTAGTTACTCCTGGAGTGATTTTGGATCATGAGCCTCTTGTGTTAAGCTTTATTAACAATCCAGTTTTTTTTCTATTTCTTTGGATAATGGCTGTCACTGCGATTTGCTGGAGTCCTGAAGCCTTAAATCAGGATTTAATCAAAGACCTTTTTTTTTTTGGACAGATTTATTTCTGTCATAAATTAAATAATTATTCGGAAAGCATGTTTTTCAATTAAATCCAACTTTATTTATAAATTTCAATTCAATTCAGTTTATTTATACTGTATAGCACCAATTCAAAACAGATGTCATCTCGAGGCACTTAACAGAGTCTTCAGCAATCCCTCTCACCAAGCACACCAAGCACTGTGAGCGACTGGGGGGCTCGTTCCCAGTCCGTGCTTGATAAGACCAGCTCCACAGGTGTGCCCGGTCCAGGAACATGACATCCGAGCCAGCTCCAATGTCAGAGGATGAAAGAGAGCACATACAGTTGGTCACACATAAAAGACTTTCAAATTTCCAAAGGACCAAAGTTTTGCACAGTTAACAAAGGCAAGTGGATGCACAGATTGAGGGGGTCTTAAACTGAATAAAAACAATAAAATACGAAAATACATGTATCAAAATTAAAATACTTACTACAAAAGTCTGTCATCAAAAAAGACCTACTGTAACATCAACATCACATACAGTGTCAAAAAACAAGGCAAAGATATAAGCTTTAAGGAGCGATTTAAAACCAAACTGAGAGTTAGACTCTTTAAAATGCAATGGAAGGTCATTCCACATTTTTGAAGATGAAACAGAAAAAGCACAATCCCCATTAGCTTCTGTTTGGGTTAAGGCACTTCAAGAAGCCGATGATCAACTGACCTGAATGAATTACTTAGCTCATCTTTTTCTGCTGGAACCGTTTTGAAGATCCTAAATAGCTATGGTGAAAAAAGGGGACTTTCTTGTGTTTCTGAATATTTTCCGTACCTTTTAATCCTCTGTAATCATGTTTAGAATGACGTTTCTTTCTAAATAAAAGAGGTTAAAGCATCCTCTGAAAGCTGATTATCTCTTGTATTTTTGCAAAATATTGGAGAAAAAAAGAAGTTTTCTCCCATTTTTCAGCTTTAAAAAAGATTTGTTTACAACTTCCTCTTGTTCAGCAGTCTGGTGAAGCACACACCTACCTCCTTCCGGCTAGCAAGTCTCCCTGTCAGCCTTCGCTCCTGCCAATGCCCACATGAAAAAAGTTGGATATTCCTTTTGGGGTGATTAAGATTCTCTTGAGTGTTTAGAACTGTCTACTGAATGTGTTCAATTTTTTGACGACAAATGTTTTGGAGGTGGAAAACTAGAAAATCTCTTTGGAAGTGGTTGTGGGCATTTATTTTTGCAAGTAAGGTTTGTTTGGCCAACATTTCAGCAAAATGTGTGGGTTTTGGGAGCATGCCAGTTGGTCGGGGAGTTTATAAAGTCTGCCTAATGGTAATAGATTTAGCCTGTGTGTTTTCTGTACTTTTAATGGAACTCTAATAACAGTTTTTGAGCTATTCAAATTACTATGCTGTCCTTGGTTTGGGCATTAACTAAATGGATTTGAAAGGTACATGGTGTCTACGCATCCTGTATGTAGTTGTTATCAGATTATTGGAAGATAATGTTGCACCCTGACCTAATCCTTCAAGGTTAGAGGGTTTTCTGCCTTTAAACCTAAGGGCTTTTCACCTCCTGCCTTCAGTTGATAAGAGCTTGAGATGGGCTTAAGGTTGCTGAATTCATCCTGACATTGCTCTCTTGTTTTTATGTTCTATATCTGCTTGTAAAAGACAATGAAGCTGAGGAAAAGTGACCAGCTCTCTGTGTCCTCAGGTCCTTCTCATAAAGGAAGACTCTGTTCTGCCAGTATCTATCAGCCTGGGTGTTGGAGTCTGTTGTTTTTGCCAGGGTCTGCAGCATCCTGTCTGCATTAGGCTTATTTTAACATTGGAGCCAAAGGGCACTACAGTATTTTGCAAAAGTTAACTTACATAGCCTCAAACCTGAAAGTATTTTGGAGGGATTTTACGAGATAGATTAACAAAAACTTAACTTAACTCCCAAATCACTGTAAACTGAAACCCTGTTTGAATCAAATAGAATAATAGACTAGAATTTAACTTTATTTTCATTACATCGTCACAAGTACAAAGCAACAAAATTCACTCTCTGCATTTAACCCATCCTTTCAGGGAGCAGTGGGCTGCCATTGTGCAGCGCAGTGTGGGGGTTAAGGGTCTTGCTCAGGGGAGCCAGAGTGGTAATCCGTGGGAGTGGGGCTTAAACTCAGAACCTTTAGGATCCAAGCGCAGTGCCCTAACCACTAGGCACCACTCCTCATAAATCAAATAATCAATGTTTGGTTGTATTCTGTTCTGTTTTCCTTACCTTTTCTGCATACGATCCAGAGTAACCAATTGCCCTGTGAACACACGTAATTATATAAAGTCTATGGTCTTAACTTTGAAACATGATGGTGGCATCATTATGTTATGGGTATGTTTTTTTATCTGAATTAAGTCAACTGGTTTGTATTTTAAACGTGGATCAATTTATGGGAAGTGTTAATGATATGGAGTAGCCTTAAGCAATGTTATTGTTTATGGAGCTTAAAGAATCAGAATCAGAATTCTTTATTTGTCAATGCTCCACAGGGGTGCAACGAAAGCCTTTATTGTTTTTGTTTGTGCGGATGCTTGGGCTTGTCTTGGAGTGGTAGGTTCCTGGTGAGATGACCCATGTAAGTGTTGCATCCTCTAGGGCTTCTCGGATGTGTCAGGCTGCCTGTGAGTCAAGGGTCTATGCTGGATTCTGATGAACATCCATTTTTCTTGACATGCCAGGGGGGTAGCTGACCAGGTGGGACAGATGTGTTTTCCCTACCTTGGTTTGATCTGATTTCCAGTGGGCTAGTGCCTTGGAGCTCTAGGGGGACACTGCTGATTTTGCTGCAGGGAATATATATTGGAGCCTGAGCTAAATTACGGACTTGGGCCCTGGTTTGCTCTGCATTGCACCATGCCAGTGTGGCTGGGTTTGAAGGGTAAGGCTTTATCAAACCCTAAGCCACTTTGACCAAGATTCAGCCATAGGTATTTTCTTGTGCCTGTGCCTTTCTGTTTTAAACTGCTACACCTTTGGTATGGGTATGTGGGTGCAACAAGTTAAAAGGGCCCTGACGGACCAAGAGCTGTTAGCTTGTGATATATAAAGTGTTTATTCTCAATAAACATGATGGCGGTGTCAGTCTGTTGATAACTTTAGAGATGTTGCAGGTTTATGCTGAATGGCCTGTTTTTATAAAGCACTTTTTCAGTCATTCAGTCATTCACGCACACACTAACACACTGATGGTGGCAAACTATATTGTAGCCACAAATGCTCTGGGGCTCACTGACAGAAACTGACATAAATTGGCACCACCAGTTCCTCCAACAACCATCAATAGACAATGCGGGTGAAGTGTCTTGCGCAAGGACATCATGACACTGAAAGCCAAAGCCGTGGCTTGAACCGACAACCCTCTGGTTGCTGGAAAAACTTCTTCATCCGATGCCCCTGTTGCCCCAAATTATGAGGAAGGGGTACAGTAGCTCTCTCATTTAGCCTAGTATTGGGTTACTTTTATAACCAAAGATTCCTCATATCCTGTTCAGTATTAAGTTAGTTTATGTCTTTTAAGCCAAAGGCCTGTGTCAGAAAGTTTCCAAGATAATCATTAGATTGTGTTTATTATGCCTGCAGAGACACACTCTCTGCACAAATAAACCATCACTCCTGTGGCTTAAGGTGTAAATAATAGCTTTCCATAACAATATTAGCTTTTAATGAAAACATGGCTGTAGAATTTCTCCGCTCTTTCAGTGCTTTTTCATAAAGCCACTATGATTCCCTTTGATTGATTCCTTTGAGTACTGAGCTTAACCTAATTCAAAAGGCCTTTCCTGTGCTAGATGACATCTCTCTACCATATTAAAATAATAAGTCAAGATTCTTGCCTGGCTTCCTTATCCACCTAAAGTAGTCCGTCATGTGTTAACATATTCCTCCTCCTACCCATCTCCTCCTTTAAAGAAGAAACCAGATGCTCCCTGCATTTTCCATAGTTCACTGTGGCCCTCTACTTATTCGTCCTCTCTTAATGCATAAAACCCATGTTGCTCTGTTCTTACAGCAGCCAGAGTATAGTACTTTATTATGATCGGGGAAAGAGAGAAACCAACTGTGTGAACTGATTCATTTACTGAGTGACTCTGATTAGAACAGCTGTCCCCAGTGAAATGTTGTATTCTGTGGGGATTTTTGAAGGCTTTAAGATCAGCCGACCCCAGCAGATCAGGGGTCTGTAGCCTCTGTGCTGTTTCCATGTTGTTCATGGTTTTCCTGCCAACTAGTGCCAGGTGTTACGGGCTATTTGTGAGATGTTGAAAGTAATCCGTCTTGTTTTCCTGCTCAGTGGATATTGCAGCGTTAAGCAGTGCAGTGTAATCAAACCTTTAAACAACATCAGCCGGCGAAACTGAAGTCTGGGCAAAAATAGATCACACAGATGGTTGAATGTACCTGGTGTATTTCAGATTGCGTCTGCTGAACAGAACTGCAACCAACAATATGATCAACTAATTACAAACTTGACAAAATTATTTTGAGGAAATAACATTCAAGTGAAAAAAAATATGCTATTAGTTTTATCCTCCATAAATCAAATGGAACTATTGACAGAAAATCAAAATAGTACCATTTTGTTTGCAAAGGCCCTGCAAGCAAAAGCATAAGACAAAACCTAATCTTCAAGCAGAACAGCAAACCTATACATTCAACTAGACAGTTTTCAGGAGACTTAAAATGTAATGTTCAGTGAAGCTCTTCATCTAATCTCACCTGTTTTTTTTTGTTTTTTTTGTTTTGCAAGGAACTATGGGTAAAACCTTTAAGTCTTTAGATTGGGAAAGCTAGACTTGTACCGGTATATTTAACTGCAGCAACATCTATACACTTATGGGTTCTGATTACACATGTTGCATCTTCAGATTTTGCTCTGTTAAATATTTTAAGATTGTTTCATTTTCCTTCCTCTTCTCAGTGATGGTTTACATTGTGTTGATCAATTTCAAATATCTGTAAAGGAAAGTTCTGTTTTTACATCTTTAAGCTCTCCTTCCAGATTCTTTCCTGAGAAGAAATCACTCTCGACAAATTCTTTAAATAACACTTCATATTATATATGTATTAAATAACCATGAGTCAAGACATCAGATTTTGACCGAAGTTGTAATCTTATTCAGGCCAGAGAAATTACCCATGTTAAAAGATGGCAGCTGCTTACCAACCGGGTCGCTTCTTCAGGAAGTCGGCCATTAATCAAAGTTACAGAAACTTTTCATACACCCAGTCTGCTACATCACACATCATCTTACACATTTGTAAATGAGGAGACATCCGTGGCTGCAGCCATATCAAAATATTACACTTTTTTCTTAGATCAAGGATAACGCTTTCATTCAATTCTCAAATCTTTACTACGTTCATAATGAAGATGACTTTTATCCTGACAGAAGAACTGTCCTAATTAGATAAACAAAACAAAAACAGCAGGTTTTAATAGACTCACAAATCACCAATAAAAATAATCCTAACATATGCAATTAAAATCTTGTTAAGTTTGTCCCTGCAATGTTAAAAACTATGAGGAAGTTAAAGTTATATTTCCTCTGTAGATTTCTTTTAAGCTTGCCAAACGTTCTTGAATAAGTTGTTGATCTTTTCATTGTAACAAATGTTTTCTGATTTTCTTTCACTTCAAAATAGTGAGAGAGTTAATGAAACCTGAACAATTTAGATTCAATTAGGTAACCTTTTCATTAACTGATTTGAGTAAGATTCAATAAACAAGAACAAAAACATAGCTTTCAATTTGATTATACAAGGGAAAAAACACAAAATTAGAAGAAGTAGACTATTTGCTTAAAAGTTAAGCCCTATATTTATCACACCGTCAGTTCCATAAGGGAAGAAACGGTTCCACAGAAAGTACCAGCAAAGTCCCCTCACAGGAAGAGGGTCTGTGGATCACATCTTGCCTGTGCAGGACCTCTGTATGCCCCCCCCCCTTCCTGTTTCGATTTCCTCTGGATACTCACTCTGCCTTTGCATGCATGTTAGGTTAATTGGTCACTCCACGCTGACCCAATGGAGCAAGTGTGCGGCTGTTTTTCTTGTGTGTTGCAGTCAGTCTGGGTCTAAACCCAGTGCAGCTTGTCAGTCCATTATACCTATGATTCTAACTAGGATTAAAACAGATGTAGAAATGAATTATCAAAGGGAGTAAATATGTGATGGTAGTATATTCAATTCCAGTATTATAATGTCCTTAAAAAAAGACTTTGTCTTTAAACTTAAAAAAAAAAACATTTAATTGTAAAGAAATTGTATATAAACGCAAGGATCAGTTAAATACATAAAACAATATTTAACTGTCAATTTACAAAAATAGATACCATAAAAAATATTTTGGCATATAGGAGTAAATGATAAGTGCTGGCTACATTTGATAAAGATGCATAGAAATCCTGATATGAATAATTCTTCATTGCGGTGGAATAATTTCGCCCCGAAAAAGGTTAGAAATGTTCAACAATTCATTGAAATTTTTGAATAAATTTGGGAAAGAAATAATTGTTTTAAATAGAATTGCTGGTGCAACAGCTGTCAATACAGGGCCCTTTTTAAAATTGAGCAGTGCTTAGGGAATTCAGAGTGATCTTTGACCATTCTTCATTGCCCAATTATTCTAAAAGACTGTCTAACTTTATCAGGCCTCACTTATCTTCTCTTCTCTCATTATTTTTTATAAAACCTTAGGGACAACATTTGTAAAACTTTTTGTTTTAATGACTAAATGTTAAAATATAAAAACATTGAAAAAAAAAAGACTTTACTGTCAAGTAAGTTTCTTGAAATTTTTTCTGGTGGTTTGATGTTAATGAAATTGACCAAAAGTGCACTACAATGGCAGAAATAACACAAATCCAAATTATAGCAGCTTTACATTACAACAGCTTAAACTCGTAGGAGTTTTGTGCTCTCTCAGTTTTTATTAGCTCTTTTCAGAGAAGTTGCCCTCGCAGTACAACTCCACTAGGATGCTGTGTCTCACTGCAGTGTCTGAAGAACATTCAGAGACTCTGGGAGGCTGGCAGTTACTCTAAGAGAGCTGGACAGTGTAGTCAGAGGTCCTTAACCCATCAGCAGGACCGATATCCACTCCTTTGACAAAGGAGCAACAGGAAGATCACTGCTAGCGCCCTCCAAAGTAACCTCAAGCAGACAACTAGCATTAATGTCTTTGATTAAACCATTAAAAAAGACTTCATGAGGGTAGCCTTAGGGCCCAACTTCCTCTATTAGGCCCGGTGCTTATTGTCTGGCTTTTTGGAGCTCGAGTGGCATTTTCCAGAGAACAACATAATTGGCAGGTTCGACTCAGGTGTCCTGTTCTTTTCACAGATGAGAGCAGGTTTGATATGAGCTCATGCAACAGCTGTCAAAGGCTGGAGGGAAGCTGCAGCTGTTGGCCAATGTTGGTCTGAGAGGTGTATTCGTAGAGGGATGCACAAACCTGTACAGAATAAACAATGGCAGCCTCACTGCCATTAGGTAGTAAAATTAAATCCTTAGACACATGGTGTTGGTGCCTGATAATTCCAGGTCTCATGTGACAAGAGTATGTCGGCAGTTTTGGAGGATTAAGGAGCCGATACCATTGACTGCCCTTCAAACTCCTTGACCTGAATCTAATAAAAGTCCTTTGGGAGATCTTGTTAGGTCCATATGACCCCATCAGGTTGCACCTCAGACGATCCAGAAGAGCAGTGATGCCCTGTTTAGAAACTGGGAAGAGATATCCAAGGACACTATCATTCATTTCATAAGAAGCACTCCCCCTGGTTGTCAGGAATGCAAACAAGCACATTGGGGCCACATGAATGACTGAGTACTATTTTGAGTAGCAGCAATGATTTTTTTCAGCAAATTGGAGTAGCCTCAATTTTTTAGTTTCACTTTCTCTGTGACTTCCAATTAAGCCATCTCTGGGTTAATTATATTCATTTTTAATCAAATGAAGTGGCATCCTTTTGTTCCTAACTTAATACCCATTCCATTTCTGTGTGATTATTTGGCTTTTTTTTTCAATTAAAAGCAGATGTGTTTTCAAAGTGTTCCTTTAATTTAACTGAGTAGTGTATTTATATACCAGTGGAACAAAAAGTCAGAGATTACCAATTAGCATTGCCCGGCGGACTTAAATAGAAAACTGTAATATGGTTCTAAATGGTCCATTTGTTTTAACACCATTGTCAGCAGCAACTGTATGTTTGTTGCTGGTGATTTAGATAAAAAAAAAAAAGGTTTTTCTTTTAGTCAATGTTCTGTGAAATGTCACACAGAAAAAGATTTTATCAGTCTGAAAAAGAAATGTTAAATTGTTTCCTCAGCATATTAACACCACCAAGATATGTATATGATAATACAGAACTTGTATTTATGGAATTGCACAAATCACACCCTCTAAAAGCTTGCCATTTTATATCGTAGCGGTAGTTTTGACTTTAGTCTAAGAAAAATGTCCCACCTGTGTAAAACAAAGGCAGTTCCCAAAAAAAATAAAATAAATAACAACGAGTCAGCTACTTGGAAACATTTTCAACTTAATATAGTTATAGAATATTAAAACAACCAATACAATAGGTGTGAATAGAGAATAGTTTTCTTTAATCTTTCATCCTTTATGTCAGTATGCATGAGATGTTTAGCATTATCAAACTATAGCTACATTTTTAAAAACTTTACTTTTAAAAAGAAACTAAATTGTACGTTATGTTTTTTTTTTTCCCTCTGTCTGACATCCTTTTATTAAGATAATACAGAAAGTAGTGGAGTGACCAGAGTTTCCTCTGTCTGCTCCCAGTTAGCTGACCTGACGTCACGCTATTAAATTTATTTTATGCTTGCAAAGACAAATTTAACTGTTTGGAAATATTTTCATTTGAATATTTAAAATTAAGAGAAGAATACTAAAGGAGTAGTAGGAGTCACTCTTGGAGTTGTAATCCTGTTTAAAATAGCAGTTTTATGAGCTATCAACAGCAAGTCTTATCAAGCAGCAGACATACCTTAGTAGATAACCCAAGGAGTTGACCAGATTACACAAGCTTATTACAGTATATTAAGGACTTGAAAACTTTTAGAATAAATCAGAGGTTTTATTTGTCCTTAATTTTCTTGTATCTGGGTAAATTATAAAATATGTTAAATGCAGCAAAAAAGGTAATAGTCATATAATACATTATTTTAGTAGTAATAGTTTGATGCTTTTCTTATGTACTGTAAATCAAATAGTTAAATCCTTTTACATTCCTTATAATTGTGTTTGTTTTTATACTCAGGCACCATTTTTCTTTTCACCAGAGATATCATACTATGGACATCTCATATCGGCATACAACAAAATGTCAATAAAAGTTTTGTAAAGGGAAGCAATAGACTGAAAAGTGTATATGATGTTTTAAAACCAGAACACAACAAAGAAAAGCTAATGCATATAAAGCAGTATCTTTCAGGAGTAGAAATAGAAAATACTTTGTAAGTGGAAAAAAAGGGAAGACTTTGGAAATATTGGTTTCTGTCCTGCATAACATTTACAGATGATACACCATGCATATATACATAAAAACCTCCATTTGAAGAATCTGAAGACATCCCTGTTGGGTGGGGGATAAGGGTATAAATCAATACTAAACGGATGAGATCTTTGTGCCTTCAGGCAGCACTGCATTAAAAGCAGACATGGCTCCGTTGAACAAATCATAGAACTATGCATTTTGTAAACTGTTGTTTGCACATCAATAAACCTAAAAGTAATTCAGTTGTTACATTTCTAAAACTAAAGACTAAATCTCCACTACAGAACCTTTAGAATGATTTAATGTTTGCTTTTTGGAACATTTCAGAAAGAAAACAATTTTCCTCATTCTGTTGTAGGGCTATAAAGATATATTTGTTTTCTGTCACACTTAAACCTTTCAGATGATGAAGTTTTATCACTTTACAAAAATAACCTGAATAATAGCAGAAAGCAGTTTTGGGGTTTTCTAAACCAACTTGTCATTTTAAAAGAAGTACAGTTGCACACTAGTTAAATCAAAAATTAAGTATATTCAGCCAATATATATAAAAAAAGATAAAACCAGTTTCACTTGCTACACCAGGACCTAATTACTACCAGACTGATAGATTGAAGGAGTACCCTAATTCAAACATATTTTCAACATGAAGTAGGCTTAAAGCTCAAGAACAGGAATATTATTCCATGTCATCAAAACATTTACAAAAATTGATAAGTCTGGGATATACAAATCCGTTTTAAATCTCTGGGACTCATGCCAAACACATTTAGAAACATTTTCTGCAAATGTAAAAGCAGATCACTGAAACCATTTCAGCAGAACCCAGTAAAACAAAACTACCTCAAGAGCAAATTAAAGTAATAAAGTCATGCAGGAGTTAACAAAAGCACCCAGAGCAACATCTAAACCTGTGTAGGCATCACTTGCTTTACTTATGAAAAATGTCATTACCAGAAACAAAGAGGGTAAAAAAAAAAATGCATCTTAGGAGAGTTCCAAAGAGGGATAAACTAAATAAGCTTGTCTTTGTGTTGCCAAAAATAAGTACTGATAATCACCCATATTTCAGATGACATTTTTGAGGATTGATGATGTATAAAAGGAAGCACATAATACAATTATTCAAACATTTGGGTTGTAGTTTGATGGTCTGGGCTGCACTTTTCCTTTAACCCATCTCAGTGGACTTCTGTCTAGACAGGACATATTTTATTACATTTTAATTTTCTTAATCATCTTTATTCTTTAATACTTGCTTAACTTCACTATACAAGGAGAGAAAGAACATGGAGATGAGACAGAGCACAGCAGGGAAAGAGAAAAAGGAGAGTAGCAGACCAGCCACCAAACCAAAGGAACTCAAAATCTGCCTTTTGATTTTGGGGATAAAGCTATTTGTCCTAAACAGCTAGAACTGTTTTAAATTGGCATACAAAAAATGTGGCTTTCTGTTTTGCTTGTGTTTAGTATTTGGCAAAAGTCAGATACAATTTATTTGTGAATCATGGAGTTAGTAAACGATAAAAGGCACGGAAGAAGTTTAAAAAATGTATGTAGAATGTATGAAGAAAGAAATTTCTCATGTCTGGCCAGACAGCTCTCTGGGTGCTCAGCACCCCTAAACCTGTGGTCCTAGAATCCCTCTGGTGTTCTTTATTTACACTCAGTGTAAATGCTTAATGGCAGTTTTTGCAATCATGACTTGAAATCTGCATCATGTATTAACTCAAGTAGTGTTTATCTGATAGAAAAAAAGTATTTCAAGATGTAAAAAAATGTAAGCTTGAGTGCTAAGCTGCAGATATGTTTATACAGCACTGTAGCGGTACATTTTCAACAGCTGCTTTGTTCTTATGAAACCTTTTGTTCAGCCACTAAGTGCTCTTCCTCTTTCACAGAGACAAAAAAAAAAAAAAAACTTTTTCCCCTGGTATCCACACTTCACCACTGTGCCCTTCACCTCTCTGTGCACAACTCTGAGCTGTCACCAGTCTATAGACACAAATACATACATGCATTTTCTCCACACATTAATGTGGTGCGCATAAACAACAACCACTCTCCTTCAAACAAATACACTTGAGCTTGAGTGCATAAGATCAGATACAGGGAGGCCCAGTGTAGACTTGGCCTGCGGCTGTATGTTTACACAGGCCACACAAAACACAGAATCAATGATTGTAAGATGCTCGCTCAAAGGTCTGTTGATTATTTTTGGTCTTGCAAAAAGGTTTCAGAATAGCACTCACCCCCCTCCTCCCAATCCAGTCCCTTTAAACGGAGCATTTCTATGTTGTTCTACGTGTGAAGCCGGCCGGCCACTGTTACCGATGGGGAATTCTCTGCTTTTGTTTGTCGGTTTACTGTAGCGTGCCGATGAGGCCTCGCTTGTTTGGAAAATGGGCTTCATGGAAATGAGTCACACACAATGTGATGCAACACAGCGGATCAGATTTGAATTATGGGGGTAGTGAACAATGAGGTCATTGCAGGGCTGGGGGCATAAATCTCTCGCTGCCGTGGTGTATAAGACAACATTTCTCATCAATGGAGGAAGCTACCGCAGGGTTTGGAGGCACAGTATTCTTTAAGGAGAAAAAAAATAGACCTGGCTAAAAGAAAATTATAAGAGTTAGTCTAGGTTGGCTGTTTTATGAATAGCGCTATCTTGCCATTACTTTAAAAGTAATTTTTTGTTGCACATGGAAATATTTGTTTTAGTTTATTACAGCATGTTGTGGAATAGATGCGATTTATCCTTCTTTTTTTCTTCTTGCTTTCCCGCCTCATATCCCCAATGCTACATCCAATGATATTTTCCATATCTTTTCCTTCTTCAGCAGATTGTCTGCAATCAGCGTCGGCTGTAATACCATCATTCCCTGGCCCCTCTTAAATTTCCTGCTTACTGGGCTTTTACTTTAACTGCATTACATGCGTCTTCCACTCCCTGTTCATCTGGTTCCTTTCAGCATAAGCTAGAGTGAAGGATCTGCCTCCAAGCACGTTGATGGGACTCATCGTTTGATGGCAAATCTGGAAAAACAATGCTGTCATTTATTTTGCCTGCTCTGTGGCACTGCTGTGACGCTGATTGATATCGAATGGCATTTTCATTTCAAGTCTTTTGGAGTGAGAATACATGCCAGGGAGTATTGATCTGTACCTTAGCTGTTGGTTTAGTGTGATTGGATGAAGAAAAAAAATAACTACACGGTCGTGCTTGACTAAACAAAAGCAGAAGTGAAACTCTACAATTTTCATCAACTTCAAACTTCCGTGCATTTTAGGGATTTTATTTTAAAGGGAAACACAAAGTCCTGCATATTCTTTTAAAAGATTCTTATTTAGAATTAAGTTTTTACTTTGACTAGGCCACTCATATCTATAAGTACAAGAGTTTGGCTGCTGAAAGTTAACCTTCTTCTTCAAAAGAAGATGCTGATAGAAAAGACTTCTATGATCAACCTAAACCTAACCTAAATTCAATTAACACATTAGTCCTAAACCTAATCTCCACCCAAAAAAGGAGAACTTTTCCCCACAGGTACTTGTGGGGACCAGTGGTTGGTCCCCACAAGTCCCTATAAGTCTTCAAAATGTGGCATATTTCTGGGAAATTGTCCACACAAGGTTTCAAAAACATGCTCACACACACATGCACACATACAGCTTTGTTTTCATAACATATATGGACATTTCATTGCCTTACATTCATTTTATATTGCCTAACTCAGATCCTTACCCTAACTATTAACAACATATACCTAAACCTAACCTAAAATGAATTCACACCTTAGTCCTAAACCTAACTGCAACTCAAAGAACAGAACTTTACCATGTGGGGACAGGTTGAATGTCCCCATATGTATCAGCATGTCAGTGCCAGCATGTAGGATATTTTACAAAATACTTCCTCCACATTGTAGGTAATACAAGATCACACACGCTCTAATCTTGCTACATGTAGTGAGGATCATATGTTGACTTCCTTTGACTTCCGTTTTTAATGCTTTATGTGGACATTTCATTGACTTGCATACGTTTTATATTGCCTAACCCAGACTTATCCTAATTATTACCAACATACCAACAAAAACTAAATTTACACCTTAGTCCTTAACCCTCAACCCTGAATCAAAAAAAGAACACTAGGGGGACCATTTGAATATCCCCATATATACCTGTAAGTCCCCACAGTGTAGGATACTGTACAAAAAAAACGCCCCCACATTGTAGGTAAAACAACAACTAATTGAGTAATTAATTAATCATTACCTGTAATAGAGAGACTCTAAAACATGCATGCAGTAGACAGAGCAACCCACTTAGAGCAGTAATTATTAGTGTTGCACCAATACCAGTATCGGACAGGGCCCCGATACTGCATTAGAATAGTGGTATAAGTATCGGTGAGTACAAACAAATAGGGCACCGATAACATTTTGAGAGCCAAAAGTTTATTCAACTATTGTCACCCATTCCAGGTAGGCAATAAAAAGTATTTTTCCTGTTTCACAAAGGTAGGCAGCAGCCTGACAAAGCTATGATGGTAATTATTTTACATCCAAGTAGTATGCTGTTTTTCAAATATACACACACACATAAATTTCAAACAGATGATATTGGTGTGGTATCGGTATAAGCAAATACTGCACAGCCAGGTATCGGTATCAGGGCCAAAAAATGGCATCGGCGCAACAGTAGTAATCATACCAAAATTATTTAAACATTTTGCATTTAAGATAAAAACATATCTGTCAATATTCTCAATCCAGAACTCCTCAAGTGGAAAATGTTTTGTTTCACCTGGTTGAACTTTGTAAAAATTCCTCTTTAAGCAGCCTTTTGCTATTCAATCAAATCAACAGATTAATCAATTTGCAAAATAATTGTAAGTTGCAGCCCTGGTCACCACTAACAGTTAACTATTCTAATACAGCTAAAAATGCTTCACATAAAAATGTTGCAGTTTTCTCTACAGAAACTGGTAAATAATGTGCTACAAGAAAGGTCATCAAATCCACTGGGTTAGTTTTAGCACATTTACAACATGTAGCTATAGAGTAGACTGTACTTGTCTGACTACCTTCAGATAAGTGCACCCTGTTCCTTTTGGCATGGAAGGCTCCCTGGCAATTTGTCCCTATAGTATATTTCACTTTGGGTAATAAAGTCATTTTACCACCTCTGAATTGTGTAAGGGAACCCTGATAGTGTCACACAAAGACAGATGACTAGCACCACAGCCTCTGGGCCTGCAGCAATAACTAAAAACAGGCCACGTGTCTTTTTTCACAAAATTAGAAAAAAGTGTTGGGATTTTCTGCTTTAGTGTGCTGACAGGCTTTTTTTTTTTACAGGATTTCATTCTGATAGCATGATAAATGTCCTGACACAAGTATCAGTATCAACACTTTCCCTTGTCTTACAGACAAGGGAAAGTGTTGATATTGCCCCAAGATCTTGATTGGAGGATAAATAAGTTGTTAAATTGTCTTTGAACAAACATTTTTTTGTGTTTGGTCTATCTAAATTCTCAATGCATTAAAAGCAAATTTAAAAATCTCTGTGCACAGGCTTGAATACATAAGAGGTAAAATTAAGGTAGATTTAATTGGGATCCATTTTCATACCAATTTTTTTTTTGCAGGGTATTCATGAGAATTTGACTTGCGTGTACATCCATTTATGTTGATGTAATGCTGAAAACATTAGCGGTTTGCCATGATTCGTTAACTATTGTTTTCCGGGCTTTTATATTACCTGCACTGCTGGTGAGACCTGATTGTTGGAATTACCATTTTTGGTCAAACAGACATGGGCATTGGGTAAAGCAAGGGAGGCTAATGTTAGCACCATTCCAGGACTAATATATATCAAGGAGGACTAAAATTGCACTTGTGGGTGTTTTTGGTTTAAATAAAGAGCCCACTGAAATAACTAAAAAAACATGCCACTACCAGACTCTGGACTATCCTGCAGGTTTTAACTGGCAACACTAACATGCTTGTTTTAACATGAAACATTCAGATTTAAGTTTAATTTCATCTTTAGGTATTTTTTTGCAAATAAAGAATCTCACACATTTTTATTGTTTGATTAAATAATGTAATTCCATTTATCAAAATATATACTTATTAAATATAAACGCTTGCTACTTCATTTGTATGTGGTTGGATGCAAGGGAAATGACTCAACTCAGAGTTGTCCCCCTGCTTAAAAATATAAGCAATTTAAACTACCTAATAACTGACCAGTGTTAAAGTTAATATGGCTATAACAGTCACGTTCCATGAGGCTGTTTGTTAAGAGTCTGCTGAGCACATCACCATAAACAGACAGGGAGCAGCAATGGCTGATTTGACTGTTAAGGTCACAGTAAAAGACAATGCACACAGGCTGTTAGACACTTCCTGTATTAAAAAAAAATACGGCCATCTTATTTCCATGAAACAACATGCCCCAGTAGCTTTGGTGGCAACCTGCATTTTTTTTTTTTAATCTGCAACAATCTTCATAAAAAAAAGGCAAAAAAAATCCAAATTAGTTTTTCTCCTAAGAATCATTATTTTGTTAAATACATACAAAAGGATCACTTGGCAAGTTTTTCTAGAAGATATATTATCCTGAACGGTTGGCAGCACAATGAAGTAATTTTCATGTAATCAGTATTTCATCTTATGTTCTTATGGTGAACTGTGTCACCTGCTGGTATTGATGGATACACTAACCGCATTTGGATAAATTGGAAAAACCTGTTTTGTTTTGGCGGTTCAGTAGAGCAGTGGGTAGCGCTGCTGCCTTACAGCAACAAGGTTCTGGGTTTGATTCCTCGCATGGGGTCTTTCTTCATGGAGTTTGCACGATCGGTGGGTTCTCTCCGGGTACTCCGCCTTCCTCCCATTATCCAAAAAACATGACCGTTAGGTTAATGGGCTTCTCTAAATTCTCCTTTAGAGAAGTGTGAATGGTTGTTTGTCTCTGTGTTGCCCTGCGATGGACTGGCGACCTGTCCAGGGGTGTACCCCGCCTCTCGCCTGTAGACAGCTGGAGGGTGCACCAGCACCCTTCACGACCCCGTTTGGGATAAGCGTGACAGAAAATGGATGGATGTTTTGTTTCGGCTGATTTTTCTGTGACACTTCCAATGTGTGTTGAAGGCATAGTGTCCTGCATTCCCCCAAATTGTCAGAATAAAGCGGTATTTGCTATTCAAAGTTTATTCATTCTGTGGTATTTTATTGCAGAACGTGTTTTCTGCATTATTTGTAGAATTTAGAGCGCACATCCAGCTATTGCAACAAGGTAGAACCATATAGCAGTTCACCTGGATTAAAAATATATATATATATATAAACTAAAAAAAAAACTTTTGTTTTTTTGTTCACAAATAGATAAAGTATGTTCCAAAGCCCAACTGAATAATGTGTAATATAAATTAATACTGTTGGGGTTTCCTATGCGGTTTTAAATGTAGTTGTCACAGTATGCTTTTAAGATGCCCCAAGAAACTATGTATTTTAGCCTGGAGATAAACATAATGGGTAAGGGCAAGTCAAATAAAATCACAAATTTGTATAAAAAGCTATGAAAGACAGGGCAACATGCTAACAGCCACTTGACAGCAAGACATTTTGCTTTCACGAGAAATATTGTTTTGTTCTCATACTGTCTACCCCCTCTGATAAACACTGAGCAGTTGACAATAGGAAGCTAAGTCAGTCAGTTTTAATGAGTCATCTTTACTCTTTCTCCCTTATTGTCCCACTCTCCCTTTTTCTTCTTTTACCAATCTATATGGGGCACATAAGAGTTTTTTATTTTATGTCTTGGTACATCATGCACACTGTTTCTCCATATTCTGTATGATGATATTGAATTAGAGACCAGGGGGATAGCTGTGGTTTTTAAATGAACACTAAGAGGCTCCACCCTTTCAGAGAGGGCTCCGGCTCCACCGTAAATCTCCACCAACAGACATCAACAAAAATCCTAGACTGTTATGATGCAATCTTCGGTTTATGGCATAATTACTAAGGCTAATATATGAAAAACGATCATGCAAGCATATGGCAGGGTCCTAATTACATCTAAAGGACTGATAAATAACGGAGATGATGTGGGACGGTAATACAACCGCTGCCTCTCATAATGGAAAACACCATTGTTTTCCTGTGGGAAAATATGAAGCACCTCTTATGTGAAACCTACTTCTCTTCAGAAGGACATACAGCTGAGAGAAAGAGGATAGAAATAATGGAGAGAAAAAAAAATCATCTACTATTCAATAAGGCACCCTAACTAAAAAAAATCCCTTTTACCATAGATTGAAAGCTGTGGCACACTGCTCTTTTTGACCTTTTTCATTTCAGTTTCAAAATATGTATTTATAAGTTGTAATATATACTACTAGAAGCCTCGACATATTATATCAGGAAAAATTGGACAATAGACATGGATTCCCTGAATATGTAGCCATCTTTTGACATCAGCACATGCATTACTGACAGTCTAATGTGGTTAGCACAGTATCTACAACATCAAATAAGGTATCCAAAGAAAGGGTTCCTCCTATATCGTAGAGTTCTATTTATTGATAAAGATGCAGTCGGACCAGTAGGAGATTTTAACGAAATAGCTTAAAATACTAAATACATTTTTGTTATAGTTACATTACTGTAAGACATTTTTTTTTACTAATAAAGAACCAATGAAAAAGGGATCTTTATTTTAAAATTCTGCCTGTTTACTATTTAGTATCCTGTTTTCCTCGTCTTTCAGTACTAATATTTTACAAACTCACATATTACTATAGAGGAAATCATTTGCTTTTGTACATTGGATATGAAATCGAAAAGATTGTAAGAAATAATAAAAACATAAGTATTTGTATGCCTGATCTGAAACCAGCGTCTGCCCAGATCACATATTAGTGTACCAAAGAAAAAAGAAATGACATAATGATTTAGTTTTGGCTAATTGCAGGAAACAGCTTTGTGAACAATGGACAAAAGATGTTGATGAAGGGATAGCCTACAACTGAGAACGCTCTGTTTAAAGTTTTTAAGAGGCTTTAGATATTGTCTTTCTACTGAATTGTGCTATTCAAATAACCTTAACTTGCCTTGCTTTACTTTCCTACCTACAGTAACAATAAATGCATTTAACTTTTTTCCGCTTTGCCCAGAGGCTGAAGCCAACTACTTATCCGAAAGGAACAGAGACCAAAGTGAATTTCTGCTTCTCATGGTTGCAAGGTTGTAATGGGACCTAAGTATAAACAGGAGTTGGAGAACAGTACTGGTGAGTGAAGGTTTTGATAATGACAAAGAGGCATTAGGACAAAAAAAGGAGCACACATAGAGGAACAGGCAGAGTAATAGAAGTGGAATACATGGCAGTGAAATAGAAGATGGAAGAATGACCACCAATGAGCTCTGATACTGAGTGAGGAGGGTAGTAGCAGCTGATGCAGAATGGAAGAAGGGGAAGTGAAGGGGAAAGACTAATTAAAACTAAGGGTGCAAAACTGATGCACAAACGAAATACTGAGGAAGGGCAAAATCCTTATACTGACCAAAGGAAACAAAAAATAATACACAGGTAACAGAACACGGAAATAAAAAAGATTAAGTCATGAACAAGCATGGCAAAACCTTACAAAATAATAACCACAGGGAAATAAATAGTGTATGGCCGGACTTTGAGATCATAATTTACTACTCAACGACAACCAGAACCGAAAGATTTAGGATGTTAATCATCCCATTATGATAGGGCTCTAGTTTCAAGCTTTTATGCCAATATCATTTTATGAACCCTTGAACCGTTGTAAAGGTCAATAGTGATTTTGGTTCACAGATGAAAGTACAGGTCAATGGTGGTGTGCCACCAATAATTTATTTTTTGCGTTTCCAGTCACAATAACTTTACACCAGAGATGGTCAACTCTATGCCATGAAGGCCAGTGTGCTGAAACCACCAAGATTCTATGAAACTTCACCACATATGAAATCAATAATTCAGGCAGTTGACTGAGGTCTGTTCAAGCAAAGACACGGCAAATAGATAGAGGATGCCAGCCTTTGAAAATCAGGAGTTGCCCATTCCTGCTTTTAATTCTCAAATTCGAGGCAAAATGTTTTAAATGAATGCTATTAATTTTTGCAATGTCTTACTCTTCTGTTAGAGATACAAATTAATATTTTCTGTTCTTTAAATGTGTTTTATCCAGTTGGTGCAATTCCTTTCTGTTTTAAGGGAAGCAAAGATTACCCACTACATTGCAAATGATGACTGGTTAAGGTTTTATAAAACGGTGTTTGCATTAACAACGAAACTAGAGATTGGGCTTGTGATGTTATTTATTTGTATAATTAAACTAAAAAATAAGAAGCTTCCATTTTCTCTATTTACTGGTTAAAATAGAAACATTATTTATGTTTTGTTAGTGCCACATTTTTGACCTTCTGACTGAACTGAAATTGAAATTGAACTGAAACTGAAATTGTCTGATCATCTGTCTTAACTTTTCAATCGGCAGTAGAATGATAGTTGAATCACCTGGGATGTATTTCCTGTTTAGAGGGAACAAAATGTCTCTAGTCTATATCAATGTTGCCTTGGCAGCCACACAGTATTTCCTGTCTTGATATCGGTATTTAGACTTTAAACTAAAAGTAGAGATGAATGTTGTAAGCAGTTTCTCTTTCATATGTTCTGCAGCATGAAAAGCACTCTGACACTGTAACAGAGTAATGTGGAGCTCTATGACAACACGATGCATTTTTGATTCCAGGGTGGAGTTTTCCCAAGTCTCAAAAATGTCTTTCGACATTGCAAAGTAGGGTTTAACTTGAGCAATTGTTAGTTTCCTAAGGGATAACTGATTTCTCTAGTTTTCCATCCAACGAAACATCCATCATTTGTCAAAAACTGTTCAGCACTGTCCACTGTCTAGTAGATGCAATGTATCCTTAGGCTGAATATGCCATTTTTTAACCCTTGGTGTACTTTACACCTCTATTTACACTACATTTCAGAAAAATATTTTCTTGTTCTATGATACAACTTTTAACCATCATTTGAATGTGTCCCCCTTTTTTGAGATTCTTTAACTAAAAAGGAGACTACTCTCTTGTTTAGTCTTTGACAGAAATAATGTTTTATATTGTTAATATTGTTTCATTTTGCCATTTTTAACCTGCAAACTGTGGTGTCAGGCTAATCCACTCTTCTCAGGGAACTTTCAGAACAAATCTGGTATTCCTACAAATGAAGCTTAAGCGAAAATTCAATCTGGCAGACTGTTTTCAGCTTCATCTGAACCACCTGCGATGTCCTTGTTTGGCTCCAGCCAATCAACTTGTGGGCCGCACCTTGCCTAAGCCAATCATCTGTCAAGATCCCTTTCATTTAGCACCCCACCTAGCTTCTCTCTCCCACAGGCAAGAAAACTTTCACCCACCTCCACCCCATCTCCTCCCTCATTCTGAGACTATTCACAGCTCCATCCACCCTCTGGCCTATTCCACCACCATTGTCCAGGCCGCAGGAGAAGATTAATCCTTTTCTAGATTGCTCATCCATGGCAATATTAATTTAGAACCTCAAAGTCTTTTGCTTTGGCCCAAGCGCCAAAGTACTTATTTAATTTATGTCTTCATCTGCTTCTGTCTCCTTGAACCCCAGTTGGCCTCGGCAGATGGCCGCTCACACTGAGCCTGGTGCTGCTGGTTTCTTCCTGTTAAAAGGGAGTTTTCCTCTCCACTGTCGCTACATGCATGCTCAATGTGAGGGATTCCTGAGAGTCAAAACATCCTCGCAATCACCTGTTTTTTTCCCCAGATAGAAAATAAACTGTATTAATAAACTGAATACTTTTCTAATCACAGCTTTTCTCTGTGCGAGTCTCTCCAGGTTGAGATTGAAACAGCAGCCGTTTGGTTTGGATTTCGATTGCTAAAGTAAAAAACTACTGTGGAGCTTGGAGTAGTTTAAAATTAGATTTTTGATTGATGATTTAAGTTTTATGAATAGTTTAAATTTTGGTTATTTTCTTTTTGTAGGTGCTTTGAAACCTTATATATATATATATAAGGTTTCAAATATATATATATATATATATATATATATATATATATATATATTTATTTATTTATATATTATGAGCCAAACAATGTCCTTTTTTAAAAAGTTTGCAATTAATTTTAAGTTTGCATGTATAAAAAAAAGGACTCTTTCCGTCCGGTCCACCTAGAAAAGATGTTCAGGCTTCAATTCTTTCAGCATGAATATATTTCCAAAGGTAGCATTTCTGGTGTGTGTCTTGGAAAACAAGCATTTACATATTTTTCCTTAAAGCTGTTGCTAAACGAGTCTCTGGAAAACGATGGCCTCTGACAGCTGAAGAGGGTGTTAAGGCCTAATGAAGAAATCTTTTTCAGGGGTTTAAGAAAGCGGTGTCTAACTACTGAGGTGTGCATGGACTTTTCGGTGGTTGCATCCTTGATCCTCTCATTCCCCTCTTCTAGTTGTTCACCTAAACGAACACTAATAAAAAAATCTCATTCCTTGCTGTGTTCCACTGCTTACGCAAACCTTGTCCTTTATCGCCTCTCCTCTGCATCCGAACCCACTTCTGTTCCACCTCTCTTCCTCCATTCTTTCCGCACTGATGCCACCGTTGTTAACCATCTAGATGTGAATAATGTATGTCGTCTTCTGAGAGAAACAAGTCAGACAAGCATGAAGGGGCTGCATAGGTGGGGGAGCCCATCACTTAAGTTATTTTTCACTAATTATCTATTGCCCCTGGTGATTCTGCTGCATCGAAGTGAGAGCATACATGTATTTATAACATTTTATATTTGCCTGCCTACACACGAGCACGCATATATGTAGATTTCTGCGAAGACGTCTTTTATAGAAGCACAGAGAAAAAGCTTCTGGCCTCCTGTGCTGCCTAATAGACCCAATTACCGCACAGTCCTGCCCCTGAGCTCCACAGAAGTCTAGGCTCAGATTGTTGATCTCAGTGTGTGTGTATGAATTCTACATCTTATTTGATGTTGTTGTTCTTTTTTTATTTTTATGTGTGCCTGGAACATTCTTCCTTTTCTCTCAGATAAAGACTGCCAGAAAACACAAGGCCATACAGATAGACGGTATTTCCTGGGCTGCATCATCTTTCCCAGAAAAACAACAGTGCACTCACAAAGAGCAAACAACACTCACACGAAAGCGCACAGACTGCACTTGGTGTACCAGAGGACATGAGCACGAATCTGTGCACAAACCAAATTCTGAGAAGGACCGCAATGAGCTTGACTCTTGATGTTTTGGCTGAAAGGTTTGTCTTTGGTAGCAGGTGTTGAAAATGACTGAAAAAGAAGTTGTTTAGAAGCAGGACAGTGAAGGTACAAAGAGAAATGCTTTAAAGTGCCACATATATTTTTATTGGGGTTGTGTGGAATGGATCTACACATCGCTGCATATAATATCTAAGTGAGAGGAGCACATGACATATGTGTCATTGAATATTTTGCAAATACATTTTTGAAAAGTGTGACCTTAACACAGTTTTGTTGAGATTAACAGCAGAATAACATTACATACCTTATAATTGTAGTGGCAGCCTAGTGGTTAGGGCATAGAACTTGGAATTTAGAGGTTCTGAGTTCAAGCCCCACTCTCACAGAAGGGTCCATGAGCAAAAGACCCTTAACCCCACACTGCTCCTGGGTGCTGCACAGTGGCAGCCCACTGCTCTCCAAGGGGATGGGTTAAATGCAGAGAGTTCTGTACTTGTGACAGTGTAACAAGTGACAATAAAAAGCTGGAAAAAGAAAAAAAAATACAGTGTAGGGATGACGACAAATCAGGCATAACAAGGAATTTATGCATATTTTAATTTCCACCATTTTTGTATGCAAATAAACACCATCCAAAAGAGTGTTCTACTACGTACCTGCCATGGTTTCTCCATACAAGATGGGTTAGCTTTTCTTGAATGGGGAAGTTTATCTCTGCAACAGAGCCTGGGGGGTTATGAAAATGTTGCCATATAGTCTTTTATTTTCTTTGAAAATGTGTACTGTTCTGGTCTGATCAGTCAAAATGTTTAAATTTTAGTAATTCATCTGGTAGAAAACATGGAATAAACAGGTGGCATTTAAAAAAAACCCAAAGGCAACACATGTTATATAAGCTGAATATTGTGGATTCCTTGTTCACAAGATACTTCTATATAACAGTTCATTAGAAAGGAGAAAACGTAATATGCTGTTTTAAGATGGTAGAGAGATAGTGGCATTCCTAAGGATTTTAAACTTTGTTTGCTCCAAATTCCTTAGATACATCATACTGTTAGCTGCAAGTACTGTAGAAGAGGAAATACACCAATGTAAAGCCAAACTACAAGAAACAAGTACTTTTGAAATTACCTGGTTAAAAAACATACATAGAGAAGAGTTACACACCAAGTAGCCTTATGAGAATATGTGAAAAAATGTTATAGACTGAATCTTTTTTGTTCTACACAGTTTGTCAGATGACTACTACTCTTAATTTCAATCACAGGACACTGATAAGAATGATGGCTCAAGCATCATGCTGATGGGATTTGACACGTATTACTTATTATTAGGTATATTTATTATACACAATATCAGGGATTTAAAATCAGTTTGAATGAATCAGAGCAAGTCAATTGGTTTTCTTTGAAAGAAGAAAAGTCATTGATACAGATGTTCCAACAAGACAGCAGTTCTACTGTATTGATCTTCCAATCAGCTATGACAAGCTTCCCTGATCCTGCACAATGGAAGGCATTGCAAGATGAGGTCCACACCATGCTGTACTATGACAACGAAGTGTTTAGGCTGATGTGTGACATTAGCTTTACATCACACTTTGCATGATGAAAGAGCGTAAGCTTTCTGATATTTGCCATTTCCTCTATATGCCGGCAGGACTGCATGACTATTAGTTGTCCTGTGGAAATATTCTTCCATGTGAGCTGTGCACCTCTGCAGCTACAACTGGATTATTTTGGAATGACCAGGATAAAAGTGAACTAAATGAATATTCCCATCACAAGGGCTGAAATAAATCATCAGAGCTATCATCGGACATTAATCAGTAAAGTTAAGCGTCAACTAATTTAGTAATCACTTTATCATTAACTGGAGTGTAAAGATTCTTTAAACATTCTATTAGCTGAAGGGAAACCCACTAATAGCAGTAATTATGCCAAAATTGTAAAAAGCATTAAAAAATTTAGCATCCAAGATAAAATTATTTTTTTGTCCATCAATATACTGTATCCAGAACTCCTACAGTGTCACAGTTTAAGCTTGACCTGGTTTAAATATATTTAAACAATCTCTAAGGAATCTTTTGGCATCCATTTATCAACCGATTAATTGAAAAAAGAAAAAATATTGTCTGATTAGTATTATTATCATAGCAAAACAATCATTAGCTTTAGCCATACTCTCAACACTTTTCAAAACAACAAAATTTTATCTGTGAGATTTTTTTTTTTAATTGGATGATTTGCCTTGTATCTCACAATTATTGTCTATTTGGTTTGATGAAAATGAAAATTAATATTTTAGAGAGTAACAGATTTTTGTTGCTTTAATCTTTTCCATTCTTCCATTACATAAGTACCAATACTGTAAGAGCAAAACATATACTTTTAAAAATATGTATATTTCTACAGATTCTTTCACCACCTGTGACCCTTGCTTTGCAGCTTCTTCAGAGTTAGTTGCTTTTTCTCTGTTAAATGCCTTAAAAAAAAACTGATGAATTCAAAAAGCAGTTTTTTTTTTTAAACAAAGAAACTGAATAAATGGATTCTACGTATTTACGATTGGTCGCCCTGTATTATATTTAGGCGCATCAGACCTTTAAGATTCTTTGTAAAAAAAGTCTACAGACATGCATCATTTTCCATCCACTTCATTAACATGCACCACTGTCACGAGGCATCAATAAAGATGCTTTGACATTTCTTTTTACAAAACAAAGGAATGAAATATTGCAAAAAGCATAAATGGTTTTGCAAGGTTGTGCACTATGTATGTTAAAAAGAAACCCAATGATATGGAAACAGTGGAATTTCATTATTCTTTCCTTTAAACCAGGGCTGTGTCGCGTAAGCAGCAGTCTGAGCAGAGATGCCCAGACTTCCAGATCCACACACACCTACTCCAGCTGCTATGGGGGGACCCCAAGGCAACACCAGGCCAGCTCAGAGATATAGTCCCTTCTCCTCCCAATAGGACATGCCTGGAACACCTCCTGAGGGAGGCGACCAAGAGGCATCCGAGACAGATGCCCAAGCCTCCTCAGCTGGCTTCTTTTGACATGGAGGAGCAACGACTCTACCTTGAGCTCCTCACCCGGTCTTGAAGGGTGCGCCCAGCCACCCTGCGAAGGAATCTCATTTCGGCCGCCAAGCATTCGCGATCTTGTCCTTTTGGTCATTACCCAGATCTCATGACCGTAGGTGAGGGTGGGAAAGTAGATTGATCAGAAACTCGAGAGCTTTAAAAAAAAAAAAAAAGTGGAATTTTATAGACAAAAATATCAGATATATTCTAGATATAAAACTGTCNAAAAAAGTCTACAGACATGCATCATTTTCCATCCACTTCATTAACATGCACCACTGTCACGAGGCATCAATAAAGATGCTTTGACATTTCTTTTTACAAAACAAAGGGATGAAATATTGCAAAAAGCATAAATGGTTTTGCAAGGTTGTGCACTATGTATGGTAAAAAGAAACCCAATGATATGGAAACAGTGGAATTTCATTATTCTTTCCTTTAAACCAGGGCTGTGTCGCGTAAGCAGCAGTCTGAGCAGAGATGCCCAGACTTCCAGATCCACACACACCTACTCCAGCTGCTCTGGGGGGACCCCAAGGCAACACCAGGCCAGCTCAGAGATATAGTCCCTTCAGCGTGTCCTGGGCCTTCCATGAGGCCTCCTCCCAATACGACATGCCTGGAACACCTCCTGAGGGAGGCGACCAAGAGGCATCCGAAACAGATGCCCAAGCCTCATCAGCTGGCTTCTTTTGACGTGGAGGAGCAACGACTCTACCTTGAGCTCCTCACCCGATCTTGAAGGGTGCGCCCA
The DNA here is from genome assembly GCF_000732505.1 of Cyprinodon variegatus. Lineage (NCBI taxonomy): Eukaryota > Metazoa > Chordata > Actinopteri > Cyprinodontiformes > Cyprinodontidae > Cyprinodon > Cyprinodon variegatus. The sequence goes on from NW_015150475.1 coordinate 286,182, forward strand.
GCCACCCTGCGAAGGAATCTCATTTCGGCCGCCAAGCATTCGCGACCTTGTCCTTTTGGTCATTACCCAGATCTCATGACCGTAGGTGAGGGTGGGAAAGTAGATTGATCAGAAACTCGAGAGCTTTAAAAAAAAAAAAAAAGTGGAATTTTATAGACAAAAATATCAGATATATTCTAGATATAAAACTGTCTTTCTGCATCCCCAAAACTGAGCTACCAATTTCCCCTCATCCCTGGCATTTGACAGAGAAATGCTAACCATATCAACAAGCTATCATTGCACAAAAGAGCTTCCCTCACTACCCTGCCAGCGAGAACAGAGATGGACCATTACAGTCTTTGATATCCTAACACTTAAGAGGTCATTATGAGGCGTATTGCACGTGTACACACACAAGCGTGCTCGCATAAACACCAAACAGGCGCCCCCACAAGCAGCAGCGGCTTTGTGAACCGTCTGGTTCTCATGTTTGAGTGGGTTATGGCTATTCACACAATCTGGATGGGGCCATTATTCACATGGCACCCCACGTTCACTACATATTATAGCTATCTGTCTCTATTGTGAAAAATGACAGGGCCTTCAGTTCAGTGAGCTTGAATACCCCCCCCCCCTTCTTCCATCCCACAGCCCTCTTACTTTCTCCCTTCTCTCCTCGCTCTTCTCTCCAGGTCGAGGACATCCTGCTGCCAATGAGATGTGATTCTCTGCCTTTTCATTTCGCTCCAACAAAAGAAAATACACACTAACCGGTAAGAATTTGCATTCCCATAACTGTGTGGGGACATAAATACATCTTATCTGGTTGTATAATAATTTTAAACATATTTACCAAGGTACACTGGTCAGGTCAAAATGCATTCCTATTTGCAACAGCCATATTTAGGCCTAAAGGGAAAGCCAAGCAAATGCACACACACAGCTGGTGTGGTGGGGTTTTTTTTTTTGCATACTCTACAGTCTGCGTTATGCTTTTTTAGAACCCAAATGTGGCTTTCCCTAGGGACCTCAGGGTTCCATCTGTGCCAGGAAGTGCTCTAATGGGCCCCAACAAATGTGTCCTCTGAAAGTTCTAATCCAATGTGATTCGGCCAATCTTCAAATATAGGAAATAAGGCACGTGGTTTTCAATGAAGGGAACAAAGGCGGAAAAGAGCAAAGAAGCCACATTGGAATGACAGGAGCTAACAGAGTTCTAATTGCAATCAGCCTGCTGCTCATTGAAAGCATCAGCAGGAGTTTAACCACAAAGGCAGACCTTCATCTGCCCATGAAGCCATTCACCACAACTTATTTACAGTGTATTTACAAGCTGAGCAAGACCTGTAAAATGTCGAATTTACGAGCTTCCGTTTAATTAGGAATACTGTCTCCCAGAGTTGGCTGATGAATTGCACATTCAGTTTATTGGCAATGGTGGGGGGTACAGTTGTTTGATATTGACACACTTGCCAGAGAGCTGCAGTTGACGTACTTTTTACACCGAGAGGAGAAATATATTGCATCTTTGCCGTATAAAAACCCAGAGGTCATGTTTTCATGCAAGATCCTATTCTGTATTGATTGAACTGGCAGAGAGTAATGTAAAAGCGCGGCGCTTACCCTTTCTCCTGCTGTGTGGTTTTGCATTTTTCTTCACTAGAAGTTTTATTTTGTTTGTTGAATTATCAAACATGTTCCGCCACCACCAAATTTAATGAATGTTATGAACATGGTACCCAAGAGATAGGCGTTTCCTTTTTTAATTTTAGTTTTTATCTGTTGTGGTGGAAATTGTAATGCATACCTTCTGATATGATACCTGGTAGGCCTACCATGAAAAATACTTCTACATCTCAAATGGTGTTTCTTTGCAGCTATCAGAAATCAAACAATGTACAATGACAAATAGATTTACTAAAAATTGTGTTTTTCTTGATTAGCCTCATCTAAATGTTTCAGAAAATCAAATTCATTTTAATATTAGACAAAGAGACAAGTAAAAATGTTTTTTTTTTGGATAATTTAAAAACATCAATTTTATTTTAGCTGGTGTTTGAGCATGAATGGTTTGTTTTAGGTCATTCCACGCCATTATTAAGAGATGTAGGTCCAGACTGTGAATGCAATTTCGGTCTCTTTTTTTTTCCCCCTATTAATTCAAAAACAGATCTTTTTGGGTGTGTTTTGTATATTCTACCGCTGCGTAAGCTAAGTGTTCTTGAAGTTAACATTAGATTCTGATTTTGTCAGGTTGATGGAGGCTTTGAGGACCCAAATGCAGTGATGGGTAGGCAGAGAGAGTTTGCTGATTTAATTAGGACTCACAGGCAACTGAGGCAAAAATCTAGGAACATACAAAAAAAAAAAAACTGAAAACCAAAATAAATCCAATAGGCTTTAGGGAAAATACAGGTGGAAGCAAGAGACAAGGAAGCAACTAAACAACAACAGGAAATCAGCACTGAGTGGACGGAGGCTCTGCTGCTCTTTAAAGACCAGCACTCTGATGAGACTGATGAGCTACACCTGGGTAGATTATCCAGGTGCTCCACAAAAATCCTTTCTGGATGAGATGCATAACTCGTCAGCTTTATGGACATGGGTTTTCTGTAAGGTACAGAATTCATAGTTTCATCACACCACTGCTACGATATGATCTTTTTCTAAACTACTGCTTTCACCATATATATATTAGGGATGGGACGATTTATGAAAACCGTCCGAACCGATCGGTTCGACTGTCTCGGTTCGATTCGCGTGTGTTTCGTTCCGTTCATGCGCTGCTCCTTTTTCTCATAGGCGAAGCGTTTACACTCCAGAGAGAAGGTGGCGGTACTGCGACCAAAGCCAACCACCAGTAGTAAACAAGAAGAAGAAGAAGCGAAGCAGCGTAGCCGGGTGTAGCAGG